>NW_022111373.1:132668982-132674285 GCF_000313985.2 Echinops telfairi
TGAGGGAGCCTCCTGCGACCGGCCAGCCCGTGTATTGAGCAGCTGCCCTGATGTTTGCTCCCTCTGCCTCATTGCCCCTTGTTAACTTCCTGGACTGATTTGTTTAAGTGTAAACACCGCTGTTATTCAGTCTCATGAGCCAGGTGAAATGATGCTGGCTGCTTGTTCCTGGCGGGGTGTGTGTGTGTGTGTGTGTGTGTGTGTGTGTGTGTGTGCGTGTGCTGTACTGAAGATGTGGAACTAGGGAACCTCTCACATGTAACAGGTGAAAACAAAACAAAAGCAGAGAATTGTGTTAGTTCGAGAGATTACCAGATTTCCTCCTCATGCCTGTTGTATTTAATGAACTTTTGGTTCCTTGAAAGACTACCTACTCACCTGTGTTAGTAACATGACGGTAAACAGGGACAACTAGAAATATGTATTTATGTATACCGGTATATACATCATAAAATGATAAAATGAAGAATACCTCGGTTAACGTGCTGATGGTCTTCAGTTTTTTCAGGTGTTGGCATCATCGCTTTCAGCAGAGAGGCAGATGACAGAAAGATTTTTGTCCTGCAGCCAAAAAATCAACCAAAAACCCCACCAAAACCCTAACTGCAGGCTCTCTGTTTCCAAATCTTTATTTTACCACTCTGTGATCACCCACAGATTTTTCAAAGCAGGGAGCTTTTCTTCTGCAGTAATTGTTCTCCTCTGTTTTAGTGCACTTGTACTATCAGGGAAAATATTTAATTTTACAGCAAGAGGCTGATGTTCCTCAAGAGAGAGGAAAGCACCCGCCCCCACCCCCATAGATGGAGGAGGAGGAGAGTAGGGCAAGGTGGGTCTGTGGAGAAAGAGTGTGGAGCCTCCCACTCTGCTCCTCATACCAGCCACGAGCCAGTTCTCGCCAAGTCTCCTGTTAGGGCTTTGATGCTGGATATCCTGATAATAAATTCACCTCGTGCAGGTCAAGCCATGTATTCAGAACATGAGGCATGGGCCTTGGAATATGATAGACCATTATTCTGCTGCTAATATGAGGGGGATGTGAGTGTAACAAACATAAAACGATGCCCATGATCAAATTCCATTTTTCCCCTTTCTATTCTGAAAACAATAGAAGGCAGAAAATGAGAATTTTCTGTTTTAGGTGCAACATACACGTCCAGAGCAATAGAGCCAAGTCGTTCGTACAGGGGAATGGACGAGTGCAGGAATCTGACTGAACGGTAGCTCTGGCTGTGATACAAGCTGGTGAATGTTCGATACCATTAACCATAGGAGCAGTTGCAAGCATGGGTAATAACAACCTGTGCTTGAATAAATCCCATACACCTTGCAAATCGAAAATCATTATACCTCCTCATGACCTAGTTCAAATAGATAGAGTGGAATCATGAGAATGAATGAGTCACTGAGGCCAACTTTATAAATTTTTTATGTGTAGGGTATTATATATAGTAAATATAAAGTGCCTTTCCCCCCATGCCTGATATAAATATCATTTTATGCTTTATATTGATTTTTGTGGTCTGATGAATCTAAGTTACATGTTTACAACTTTGTGTGTCCCTTTCATCCAGGACTGGCTTGCTGATGAGGAGGACACTATATATTTGCATTTCATCTGGTGGAATTGCATTTAGATTTTATACATGCATGCATATTTCAACACATCTAGGTTAATATATGTTGAATTTATTGAACTGGGGAGCAAATATGTATTTGGACTCCATGTATCTTATATAGTCAAAAGTTGTGTGTGTGTGTGTGTGTGTGTGAGAGAGAGAGAGAGAGAGAGAGAGAGAGAGAGAGAGAGAGAGAGAGAGAGAGAGAATGAGAATATACGGGCAACATTTATATATGTATATACAGGCAAAGAGTGTGTCTGGTGTTCTTCTGGTTTGTTCTACAGAATAGAGCACGCCAAACTCTAAGTTAGGTGTCTTCCTGAAAGTTTCCTGGTAAATATCTATAGAGCAACATTTCACATTACAGCTTTTTAACTTTGGTGTTATTGATATCATGGACTGGATAAACCTTTGCCATAGTGGGCTGTCCTGTATAGGAAGCCTGACAAGACCCCAGATCTGCATATTAGGAGCAGCACTCTCAAGCTGACAAAACCAGAAATGTTTTAAAAAGTGTTACATGTCTTCTGGAGGTGGAGGGGGACAGCGTTGCTTCCCTCTCCCATTGATAGACAGACACTATGCCAGGCACCATCACAGAGAGAGGTCATCTACACTGTTTCTGTTGGCAACTAATTGTGCACATATAGTTTGTACTCTTCTAAGGGTGGTCCTGTTCCTCTTGCTTTGATATTGGTTTTCAACGTTCAGATATCTCATTAAATGCCTAACGAAGTATTGTGGAAGAGTATCCCAATACCATTTTTTTGAAATAGAGATTTGCTGTTGTTCTTAGTTGCCATTGACTTGGATTCAACTCATGATGAACTTATGTATAAAAAGATGCAGTGTTGCTTTGGCCCATGGCAGATTCATGATCGCTGGACTGTGTGACTAGGGCCACATGATGTTTCTCAGAACAGAGGGACATACCTACTGAGAAAAGAAACATTGTAGAAGTTGAAGCTAAAGACACATGTGACTCTCTTGGTTTTGATTTTTCCTTTCATATAAATCATAAATAAGTGAAACATACTGATTTATTTCTATATCACAGTAGGCATCGCCCATCCTGTTTGGACTGTGTGCTTGTGAAAGGCGTTGGGGGAGAGGGGAGTATGTTCGGGAAGTGCCCTGTGTTTGGTTCAGTATCAAGGATTCCAGAAGTAAAAGTAAAGCCTTTTGATAGTAGAGTATGGTTCTCAATTGGTGGTGATATGTAGAGCAATAAGGAAAACAAACAAACAAACAAAATAAACATTGAGTTTAATGATTTCAAGAACTGTATCCTATTATAGATTACCAGTGTCATTAAAAAAATATTATACCCCATTTTCTTCCTCAGTACAAAGGCATGTCTAGGTGCAAAGAACAAATAATGCAAGGTTTACAAACGATTGCAACTATAAAGATCTAAACAAATTGAATTAACATAGATGTATGTTTTAGTGAGAATTGATAGAACACACTGCATTTTCCGCTATTGTAGAATAGTTAAAAGTTGCTTATGAGAAGAAATAGTATATAGTTTTAAGTTAAAAAGGGGGGGCATCTTTAATTTGAACGGTGTGATTTGAAATTATTTCTAGGCCTCATATTTTGGTTTTGTTTCCTTCCTTTCTCATACAATTAATACTTTTACTCTGCTATAAAAATAGAGAAATAAAAAAACAATGAATTTATCCCCAAATTAATTTTGTACAGCAGCTATTATTATTTGTTTGGAATGCATTTTAGTTTTTTTTAAGTGTATTTAAATGTGGATATTACACATGCAAATATAGATGTACAGTTACATATATAGGGATATACATAGAAATGCATGTATATGCATACATGTATGTAAGTAAAGACATACTTACCTAAAATAACCATCATTTGATGACGATATATGTAACTGATACTATAGTATGGATGGATGGTCTTTCAAATGGGTCTATAAAAATTCATAAGTTCTTACAGAAATTTGATTTTCAGTCATGCCTAGGCCAGATTCTTAGCTCCAATTCAATACAAGGAAGCACACAGTTGCCTCTACCTGGCTCTTCCTGGTAGGCCAGAATATTTTTGTATTCACCATTTTTGTTGCCCTATTGACAGTTAAATCTTGTGTCACATATAATTGTACAGATACTCTATCATTCATTTAAGTAAAATCCAATTTATATCTAGTTTTGTGTACACAATAGATAGACTAACCTAAATAAATAATTCAATAACTTTGTTTTGATTTGTAACACTTATACAGATACCATGAAGACTTTTATGAGAAAAAAGTATGGAGACAGAAGGGAGGTTGTTAAAATAGTCTCCACTGGGGGAAATGTAAAAGCAGGTAGAATAGGAACAGTTGCTTTATTGCGCACAGAGATGCCAAAGTGTTCCTTCTGTAGATAACAGAAAGTTCTGACATGTAGATTTCTCCATTGCTATGCTATAACAATTTGGGAAACTGACTGGTAATTGAGAAGAAAATGAAAAAAAGCTGCATCTCTGAAAGCTCTTAAGTGAACTATTGAAATAAAGCCAGTATTTTGCTTACTAGAGTTCTGGGCTGTGCGTGATTTCTCTCTGTGAATGACCACTGGTAGATGTGCCAGTAAAATGACATTTTCAGAGGACTCCATGTAACAGGGATTCAACTATCATTTGTATTTCTGTTCTGTGGCAGTTTTTAGGTGTCCTTGGTCGGGTTCGGACTCTTACAACACTTTGAGCCTTGTGCCATCTTTGCATTCATGGCTACTTTTGAGTCCATTGTTGCAGCAACGCTGCCAATTCATCTCCCTGGGGGTCTCCCTCTTGATCACTGACAGGCTACTTGTTTAGTACGAGGTCTTTCTGCAAGGAGTTGTCCTCCTAATGACATGTGCAAAGTACTTGAGATGAAGTCTCACCATCGTTCCTTCTAAGGAGTATTTTGGCACTTCCAGGTGAATCATCTTTCTAGAGACAGACTGTTCCAGCATCCTTCCATGGAATGGCTGATGGATTAAAACTACCAACCTTTGGAAGAGTAGCAAGTGCTTAACCACGGCATGACTAGAGTTATCCAGATGATCACAAAGTCCCCAAATAGGTATTTGGTGTCATTATAGTGTCACCTTTAGGATACCTATACGTGGGATTGGCACATTCACATGTGACTGATAATTTCACTTAATCTGAATAAATTCCATCAATCTGCCTGATTTAAAAAGGAAAATAGAATGATATATATGGTGGTATGGTTCCATATTTACCTACATTGTTGTCAAAGTTTGTCCAGTCAGTTCAGATACATCGTGATCCTATGCACAACACAGTCCTGCATCATCTTTACAACTATTGTTAAGTTTCAGCCCACTCTTTGCAATCATTGTATCCATCCATATCCATGAATTTCTGTCTCTTTGTCCCTGATGTCTGCTCTACAAAGCATGATGTCCTTTTCCAGGGACAGGTGTCTCCTGATAACATGTCCAAAATACATGAAACAAAGTCTCACTACCCTTGCTTTTTTCCGCTCCTATTTTTATTTTATTTATTTATTTATTTAATCGTTTTATTAGGGGCTCATACAATTTTTAGCACAATCCATACATGCATCAATTGTGTAAAGCACATTTGTACATTCATTGTCCTCATCATTCTCAAAACATTTGCTCTCCACTTAAGCCCCTGGCATCAGGTCCTCATTTT
>NW_022111373.1:132675244-132692638 GCF_000313985.2 Echinops telfairi
GCCTCCACTCAAGTACTCCCTCAATGCAAGAATACTTTCTTCTATTAAATTGGCATTCTGTGATGCTCACCTTCCCGACACAACCACTGAAGACAAGGTGGGTGCATAATCAAATGTTGTCAAAAGGTATAGCATCTGGGGTCTTAAAGGCTTGAAGGTACCCGTGCTTTTTAAGGGGAATTTTGAGTGTACTTCTTCCAAGTCTTCCATTTTGTTTGTTCTTCAGGAATTTCATGGTAGTTTCGGTATTCTTCACCAGAACCATAGTTCAAATGTATCAGCTCTTCTTCAGTCTGTTTGGGTTTTTTTGTCCAACTTCTGGATTTGAGGCAATTGAAAATGCCAAGGCTTAGGCCTGATGCACCTTAGTCTTCAAAGTGCATCCTTGCTCTTCAACAGTGAGAGTTAAATCTGTCTTGTGCAGCAGATTTACCTAAAAAACTCATCATACTTCTTCTTGGTTGCTGTTATTATGAAATCCAGTGCTGGATTACTATATTACTATTAATATAGTTACTATATATTAATATAGAAAAATCATATATTAACTGTATAGTAATATAGCAAATATAGTAAAACCAAATTAAAATGATGCATACTGTGATTTTCAAAAGTAAGTAAAGAAAATATTTTTAATTTGCCTTACAGTATTAAGGCAAAAATCTGTCAACTGACCCAGTTTTTCTACATTGTATATATTATCCTTATGTTTAAGCATATGCAATTAGGGTTTTCTAACTGTAAAAGCAGATATAACTTAAGAAGGGATATATCTGAAGCAATTTAGAACAAAAGATAGCTCCAAAAAAGTTATATAACCTTTGCTTCAAGGAGAACCCACTCATTGACTGATTGGGTTGGATTCATTAAGTATTAGATGGATGCTTAGCAGTTGGCTGCTAACCTAACCTAACTTTGAAAAGTTAGTTTCAATTTTGCACAGGGACCTCATGGCAAAAGGGCTCAATAACCCCTTCAGAAAGATTACAGTCAAGAAAGCCACACAATGAAGTTATCCTCTGCAGCACTTGAGGCTTCCAAGAGTTGGAATCAACTCATTTTTCAATGGTTTCTTTTATCATTATTAACAATAAGATAATTTTAAAAGTAAAAGTATCGTAGATGTCATAATATATATGTGTTCTTAAACAATTCTCAGTAAAATTTTCTATTCTCATGATTGAATTCTACTTTAAAGAAATCTGTAGATCATTTTAAAACTTACATGAAGCCCAATTAAATACTAAATCATATATTATTGTGTTCAATATTAAACTATACTTTTATTATTCATTTGTTTATAGTCACTGCATTCCAGGTGAGGAGAGTGATTGGTAACCAGACCAAGCATTAATATTTTATATGCATAAAGTTTTCATTGTTAAGGCAAACATAAAATTTATTCAGGTACGTGGAAACAAAATTTTGGAGGGAGAAGTGGTGGCCAGAATGCTATAATATTTTAGCGATGTTAATTAGAAAGCTGTCACAGAGAAGTTGACTTGGAATACAATTTTGAACAGTTATTTGATGCTGGGATATAGGAACCATGGTCCTGGGGAGTGAAAATGAATATGAATGCCCTGGGCAGTGAGTGTAGTTGGCCTGAAAGAGGAATAGCAAGGCTGTGGGAAAGTGCTCTCAGCAGAAAAGAAGCAAAAGAAGGCAAACTGTTAAGTAACTAAATAATTTGGGGATCCTGTAGCTTAATGTAAAGACTGAAGATATCCTAAAAGAGTTGAGACAGTATTCAATATTTCTGAGCAGAGACATAACATGATCTGATTTCTGTTTTATCCCATGTTCCCATATTGGCAGCATTAGAGTCCAAAGACCAGGTGAAAAATGGCATTGAGTGAACATGAACAACGGCCACATCAGCACCTAAAGTAGAGATGAGTACTTCATTAAATAACTGCCATAGAGCATCCTCACATTACTATTCAACCACTGAGAATCAAGGAGCAGCCACGTAGGCACGTAACATTAAGAATCATAGGCACCATCCGTATGTGCAGAATATTCAGATCAATGTTTCCTATTGTCATAAATGTCAAGTGTCAGATAATGAGAAGTGTCATTAGTGAGGAGTAGGTTTATAAGTAGATATTTACTACTCTATAGTGCTTCGACTGAATAAGACCAAAGACAGAAATCTGTAGTCCAGTTAGGACTCTATTCTAATCATCATGAATAGCCATTCTGAATAAGCAACAATATCGACAAGGACCAGAATGGCAGCAGCGGAAATGGTGAATCAAGGTTGTATTCTTTATCTATCTTGAAAGTAAAGTTGACCCACTATAGCAATGGTGGAAAAAAGAAAATATCAAGGATATATTTTTGTTGTTTTTTCCTGAGCAATTAGTAGGAGGGAGTTGCTATTCCCCAAGTATGGGATCGAAGGTCACAATGATGTTAAGAACAGCAAAGGACCAGACAGTGTTTCATTCTGTTGCACAAAGGGTTGCGATGAGTCACAACCCAATTGAAGACACCTTGTAACAATAACGAGAACAGGAGCGTGGATGGCAGAGAGGCAAGATAAGAAGAGCAGACAAGAGAAAATGGGCAATGCATTTCGGATATCTTTTGATGGTGAAACATGAGTTTGCCATGTCACATAGACAGTTGGATAGACAAGGGTAGAGTCGAGAGAGATCTGTGCTACTGATATTAATTAATGATCACTGTTCGTAGGTGCTATTCATTTCCAAGGGACTGGATGAGTGTAAACAGAAGAGGGAAAGACAAGGGGCAGGGCATGACCGAGAGTAACCAAACTTCAACTAGAGAGAGTGAGGAAGAACCCGCACACCTGGCCGAGATGGACAAAGCAGAGAAGGGAGAGGAAAGCTTGTTTAGTGAAGCGGCTTGGGCATGTCAGGTACTTCCAAGAGGATTTTTGAGGAAGCGACTTTTTGAAAAACATTATGAAATATTTTAGTAAAAAGGAAATTCTCAAACACATGTAAACATATATTCACCATACACAGCATGAATGTTTTCCTGTTAGGATGCATTTTTAAAAACAGTTTTCTTGGCTTTTAATTCAATTCAAAAGTTCAATCACACCAAGAAGAGTTATACAATCATCACCACAATCCGTTTTAGAACATTCTCTTCATTCATGAGCTCATCATTTTTATTTCCCCTTTCCCTCAACCTTTCCTCATATACCCCAAAAGTATGTTCACCTTTGAAGAACCTTATTTGTCATACCTACTTAATTTTGTAGAACATCTCTCTATTTATAGTAATATTCGTAGATTCAATCAGAGCCTGATACTAGGGAGATAAAGATGATCAATTGATGTCTTGCAAAAAAAGTCACAACAATTATTGATTAATCATCTGTGAATTGCAGTCACGAATGCAGTTCTTCTTTTATAACTTATGTGTTTGCGTCAGTTCTTTTTGCTAACAGTTGTTGGTGATACCTAAAGTTTGATGTAATTATGGTTTTTCAAAGCTGATTGATTGATAACACAAAATAGATCTAATTTACTACAAACTTTTTTTTGGGAAATATGCTGCCTGTCAACCTAAAGTTTTTCTACAAATAATCATCAAAAGAGAACAGTATGCCTGACATGAAACATTTTCTTCAGCTAATATTTTGATTAAAAGCCTGTATATTTTCTTTTTTCGTAGTTCTGTTGAATTATAAGCAGCCCTTCAAGTGCCAGAGAAATCATTAAGAAACAAATCTATAGTTCCAGCTGTAAATATGGGGTACTATAAATTTGCAAAGCTGATCGTTACAAATATAGACAAACTGACGGAATTAGAAGGACTATTTCAGTTGCACATCAGTTACAACCTTCTTTCAGATAACTCTTCCAGGAGACACATGCACGGAAATATGCTCACAGAGCCTTATGGCATGACATGCACACCTTACTACTCGATCTCAATAAACAACACGCAGCTTGATTGACTAGCTCTTTCCCAACCAGACTTAACTCTTAATATTCATAATCTCAGATAAACTTCTGGAACTCAGCTTTTTGAAATAAATTATAAAAATACTTAAAAAAATAGAACGAGTCCTATGGGTGTGACAATTTCAGAGAGACTGCTGTGCTGGACAGGGCGTTGTTCTGAATTTCTGTCGAGTCACTTGTCACTCACGGTGACTCTGTGCAGAATGGTGACAATGACCGCTCCCAGGAGTCTTTGAGATGATCACCTGTAAGAAGCAGATCATGAGGTCTGTCTTCCAAGGGACCTTTGGGTGGTTTTGCATTTCGAAACTGTGGGTGAGTGGCTGAGCTCTTAACCATGTGTGCCACCCAGCGACCCCATAGTAGGCATTTCTCCATGGTGTTCCACAATATCCCATCGAGACGTCTATATCACAGTGCCTGCAATATGGCGCTGTATCAGTTTACATGGGAGCCCTGGCAGAGTAGTGGCTACTAGTTAGGTTTGGATTCTCATGGTCGGTTACTGAAAACCACCGGCCGCTGCGCAGAAGAAAGGGTGGGCTTTCCACTCCTGTAAACAGTCACAGGCTCAGAAACCCACTGGGTCAATGAGTCAGCATTGACTCAAAGGCAGTGAGTGAGAATATATCCTTTGTTTTCCCAAGTAATTATATAGGACTGAGTGATAATTCGTTGTATTGAATCATCTGCCGATATTTATTATTATAAACAATGCATCTTTGGATTCTCTAAAGAACTATACCAAAACCTGCTTTCAAGAAGATTCCTATTTAAAACTTCCATCAAGGACAGAGTAGACTTGCTCCCTAGAGTCTCCAAGGTCGTAGCTTTATGGACTCAGATGGCCTCCTCTTTCTCCCTCAGGAGAGCAGGTGGGTTTATGTAGGCAACCTGATGCTTAGCAACCTGCCGTCTAACTTGTGGTCCCATCAGGGTTCATTCTCTGGAAGAAAGATATAAATATTATTGGATATATAATAATTGTACTAATAACCTAAGATGGTCATATTGTTCAATGTTAATTTGATAGAGAAATCACATTAGACCTGAAGGAAATTACTTTCTTAAAAGAGAATATAGGCTATAATTATCCATAATGAATGAAAACAATTTATCCTATCTAATATGTCCTTTCTTGTCCCGAGTAATTATATTGTGCTGCTATTTATATTCAAGTATTGACTTCTGGCTCCTGTGTCCAAATGTGGTTAAACATATATTGGATAATTTTTTACAGCTGTGATAGACAGACTATCCATGTCTGTAGCCGTGCTCACAATAACAGATACATCAAAATATACAACATATGGCAAAACAACCAACACTCTCCTCCCCGTCTTCCTGTTTCCATTTTACAGCATAGGAGATATTTATCTTAGTTTTAAGCTAGACAATAAAATTAAGCACAGTTAATTATTGCAAAGTATACCATAGCTTAGGCAATAGAAAACCATAAATTGATACCATTAGAAAAGATGGACTTCAAATGAGAATCTAGAAATGTATCTTCTTTCCCTGATCAAATTACATTTTAGATGAGTGAATTTGAGATGCTGCTTAGCGTTCTCAACACTGGTAAATGGAATAGAGGTGAGCAAAAGTACTACTTCACCCAACTGAAATGGATTTTTCTAATATTTAAATCATGGTCTTTATTAAAACAATAAACATATATTAAATATATATATATATGTATATATATATATAGTAACAGAAATCATCTAATTATCATGATGATTGTACTTCAGATGTCAAAATGTCCTTTGATATTGTTCCCTCAGACCTCGTTACGAAAGCCCTCTAAGCATACTTACCATGGCAGTAATGTGAACTGTCCTTCTGTGTGTGAGTCAATCCCAGATGAAGAATTCTTATGGAGTAAGACAAACCAGGATGCCCTGACCCAGCTTGTAGATGGTCTTGGAAATGGTTGAACTCTGCTTTCAATCCAAATGCCCCACTCAAATAATTGAACTCTTTGTTGTGAAATCAGTGTGGTGGGCATACATGATTCCCTCTGGCCATACCAGGGAGAAGTTGAATCCTTCTCTCTTTTAGCTTGAGACCCATTGCTACAAGGCAGAGGTCAGATATGTCTCCACCCTTCATCCTTCTTGTAACCTTCTCTACCTCTCCCTATTCTGGTACCAACCTTCCTCCCATAGCACTGCTCTGTGCGGCTCAACGATCCCTTGCAATGGCTACTCAGATTTCACAGGCAATACTCATGATTATGGGGGGTAATTAGGGAAGTTAATGGATTACTACAAGTAAGGATCAGAATATGTACATGAAGCACACAGCTTGGTCCACAGCTGGGACTCTCCTCAGCTGCCAGCCAAGTCTCTCAGCCTTTCAGCGAGATGACCCCTTGCGGTCTTCTGCCTCTATGGCCCGGAAGCCCACTCACTGCTCCTATTCACGACCTCACAGGCTCTGGTCTTAGCGCTGTAGCCCGTCTGCACTGGTTTATGTGGCTTCAGCCTGGCGTGGCCCCTGGGGCCTCCACCATTTCAGCTCCAAGTCCTGAACTTGCTCTGCTGGTGGCTCTTCTTCCTTGATGGTCCCAGCAATTCTCTCTGTTCCTCTTTCCAAGATGACTCTCTTAAAGCCAGGAGACTGCCAAAACTGAGCCATCCTCTAGCCTTTATTTGCATGGTCTTGCTAATCATTTGGTGAGAATTACAGACAGATGGAGAGAAGAGCAATAAGTAATTTATGTCACTTTACCACACGTGTCATAAAAAGGTGAGCCTAGGCTCTAGAAAGTAACTACAACTAAACAAAGAGTCGGTGGATGGAGAGAATGCGTTAATTCTGGTCTTCATAGGAATAGCTTGACTTGCCGTCCAAGATCCGGCCCTGATTCTGTGTCCTGTTCCTATGCCTCATACACAATTAAGAACCATGAGTATTTTTCCTTTGTCTTCCTTTTCTGATTGATTTTCTCTACTCTCAATTCCTTACATATTGGGTGCTCATTGTAACCCTCAAATGGAACACAAAGATTAATAACTTGTTTCTTTTTATGCAATCCTCATGCAAATTAAATATATACAGAAAATTACAAGTGGGCTTCAAAAGGTTCATGGATACATGTCATTATCTTTTAATTCAATTCCCTATGAACTTTTTGTAGTCTCCTTGCATAATTTATTTCCCCATAAACACCACCCTTTTTTCCATATACATGTATGTTTTATATATGTGTATCCTTCAGAATCTGGAACACAGCTACCTGGTCAAGTGAAGGAGAGAGATTAATATTTTTGCTCAACAGAATTCCGAATTCTGTTGAGTCAACCGAATTGACTCAACAGAATTCGGAAAGTAGGGAATATTACCCATGCTCTCCTCAAAACATCTGTTATGTTGGAAACCCCTTTTCAGCCACTGTATCAGTCCCCCTGACTGAGGATCTTCCTGTGTTTTATTGTTCTCTCCTTCAACCAGCCTGAACTCTGAAGACTGGTCCCTCCTGGCAGCATGCCATGCATAGGTGATAGCAAGCCTTATATAGACATATCATAATGTTGGTACAAGAAGAGAATATTACCTTTGTCTTCAACATCGATTTTCTATAATTATGTAGCTTTATCTGTGAGATTATATTATGTAGGATATAATTTGCACCATTATTGTATTCTTTCCTAGTGGATATTGCATCCGTATCATTTTAACTAAACTTTTTGACCATGTATTTTGAGTTGTTTTTAAACAACATTTTTGGAATTTTCATGAAAATCAATTTCCTTTGATCAATTTAGCACTATCTCAAGAAATAAAAGAGGAAAAGAGGAAACAAAGAAAACACACCACCCCACAAAAACAAACAAAAGATCCCCCCCAAAAAAACCCTAACATTGATCAATGGTACACGAATGAGGATTTTGAAATGGCAGTAGCGTGAACAACCATTTTTCTCTCACTTTCAAAAGTACTTCCATGTGTGGCTGTAGAGATATGTAACAGTTATGAATAGCTTGTGTCAGTTTGAAAACATCTCACTCCATTTCCAGTTCAGCGCTCAGGAGGATTTCATGTGTATGCAGAAAGGTATTTTTAACACTTAAATTTTGTATTAGCATCCTGCAAGCGCTGACTCTTCTGAGTGTAAAATTGTGGCTTTCAGAAAAAAGTAAACTAGGACACCCTGTCAGCATCCTGGGAATGATATCCATTCTTTGACTCAGGAAAGTGCCAGGTATTTATACATGAAAAAGAAACATTAACTCAATGAAAAGGCTGGATTGTTCAAATCAATAAACTCCACACACAGAGTTTATTCTTTGCTAATGCAAGCTTGTGTACTTAATTTATATATTAAAGGGAAAAAAAAGAACAGAAAAATATAATTTGTAAAAATCTGGCTTCAAAAGAGGCATAAAATATTTAAAACAAGAGTTACCTCAATCAGATTGTGTTTAATTGTTATTGATCTTTCTGCCCCATCTAAATGCTCAACTCAGAGTCTTCTCTTTATTGGAAATGCATTCACTCAGATGCTTATCAAGGTGCAAATTTCTCCTGCCAGCTCCAGAATTTATTTTTCTGTATATTAATTTTTATCATCAGATCATTCATCTAATATCTTCTGTCCAAAGTGTTGCATTTAATTAAAAATGACTATACATGGAAAATAATAAAATGTACCTTAAATATAATAGCACCTTTTATAAAGATAGATTTCAATGAGCAAAAAGATACTACTCAATTGAATATATAAATATATATCTATATTTCACCTATACAGTATAGTATGATGTGGTATGCTGAAAAATTTCAGAGAAATTATAAGGTGATCTCAAATTTTAGTTTAATCAATTTCTTTTCTTTTCTTTTTTATGCAATTTTGACCATGCTTTCTGAAATTTCTAGGAACCTTGGTAGTGTATTGGTTACATGTTGGGTTGCAATCCTCATGGTTGGCAATTCAAAGCCACCAGCAGCTCTGCAGGCAAAAGACAGGCTTTCTACTCCCCTAAGCAGTTACAGTGTTGGAAACCCACAGGGGGCCAGTCACTGTGCGTCAACATTGAATTGGTGTTTGGAGTTTTGAAATTTCTGAAGAAGGTAGAGATTTAAAAAGCCAGAATTAGTATGAGTGAATTATAATGATATATGCTGCTTAAATGTGGAATGAGAGAATCCCACAATACTTAAATAATTTTAAAATAAAGTGCTGTTTGCTAAATCCTGGCTTATTACTGTTAGTAAAGATGAAGATATTAATATTGTTAAGGGCTAATGGAAGAAAGGTACATTGTATATAATATGAGATGGAAGACTTACTGATGTATATGATTTTACCCTTGTTTACTTCTTTTTTCTTTTAAAATTTTATTTTATTGGGGACTCTTACAGCTTTTATTACAACCTATACATATATCCATTGTGTCAAACACACCTGTACATGTGTTGCCATAATCTTTTTCAAAACATTTTCTTTCTACTTGAGCCCTTGGTAGCAGCTCCTCATTTTTACCTCCCTCCACCATGAATCCTTGATAATTTGTAAAGTATTCCTTTTTTCCCCCATGTCTTACACCGACCGCTGTCTCCTTTCCCTAACTTTTCTATTTATTTACTATGCTTAGATTTACTTACTAACCTTAGAGCCATTCATGTTGGAGATCACTAGGAAAAGTCACTGAGTTTAAAATGAGATTCATATTTGTTGAACTTGATAGAGAATCACTATTACCTTCAGTGAATAGGTTAAGGAAAGCTGAGACCTATGCTGAAGTTAGTAGTGGGCTTTTAAGGATGCAAGGTTGACAGGCAGAAAATATCATTATTTCAAGTACTTATAATACATTGGTTTAAAAACCAAAACTATCACAAAACTTGCAGTGTACTGTCATGATTAAGTTAAATTCTCTCACTTCATGAAAATCATACTAATTGTTCAATAACAAAATTTTAAACCAAATTGATCACCATCATGCCCATTCTGATTCATAGAACCCAGTAGGACTCCACAAGGGGAGGAAAAAAAAAAAGCATGGGGGCCACATGTGACCTCCTCCAGCTATACAAAGAAGGGGGATCCATCTCTGCACCAGGCCAAGGCTGACTTCTCCAAGGCAGAGGTCTTGCTTTGACCTCCCATTGTTCTCTGACCCTATTCTAACAGCAACCCTTCCCCCATCATCATCTATGTGAGTTCTGTTGCAAAGGCAGCATAGAACTCTCAGACAATACTCATGACTAACAGGAGCATAAGCCAGGATCATAAAACATTAAGGATACATTTATTGGTACTGAGCCATGAGAACTTTTTTTAGCCAGCCAAGTCTCTCTATCTGGTCCTCAGCCTATCAGCCACGTGGACCCTTGGCCTCTGTCTCTAATGGCCAGGAGACCTTTCTGCTGCTCCTCCTCAAAGTCCCATACTCTAGGGTCTACCCTTTGGTTCTGCCTCATTTCTCTCCCTCTCTCACTCTCAAATCTCAGTGTAGCATTGCCTCGGTTGACAGTGATTTCACATGTACTGGGCTCGTGGCTGTTGCTTCTTGATGATTCCAGAAATTCCCTCTGTTCCTGCTTATGAGAACACACTTATGCACAAGGGCATGGCCACAAAAACTAACCAGTCCCTGGTCTTAGCATTCCGCATATCCTATTGAGGTAGCCCTACTCTCTCATTCAGTGGGTTTTACAGCGACATAGGTAGAAGAGCCATATGAAGACATTGGATTCACCACATCAGGGCTTCTTTCCTTCCTACCTTCATCTTGGCTTTTTCTTTACCTTTCATGTTGGCATCAATTGAAAGCTTACTGAGAGACTCCTGTGTTTGTCTGCTCTCTAATGGCCTCTTGCTTTAAGGAGAGAACTGCAATTTCAGTTGGATCTCAGTGGCAAATACTACGCAGAACCAATTTGTGTGTGCATGACTATGATAAACTGGAAATCTTTTCTCCAACCTGAAACCAACGAACAAAAACACTGCTGTGGCCTCAGTTTCTACTCACAGTGATCCTGTAGGACTGAGTAGAACTGCTCTCTAGGATTTCCAAGGCTATCAGTCTTTTTTTAAAAATTATTTTATTGGGGCTCATACAATTCATCATAATACATAGATCAATTGTGTAAAGCACACCTATACATTTGTTGCCCTCATCATTCCCAAAATTTGCTTTCCTCTTGGGTTCCCAGAATCAACTCATTTTCCTTTTGTACCCTCCCTCTCCCTCCCCACTCCCCCCTAACCCATGAACCCTTAATAATTTATAAATTATTATTATATCTTATCTTACACTGCCTGGCGTCTCCCTTCACCCACCCCTCTGTTGCCCATCCCCCAGAGAGGAGGTTATATGTAGATCCCTGTGATCAATTCCCCCTTTCTACTCCCCCCTTCCTTTCTGGTATCGCCACTGTCACCCCTGGTCCTGAGGGGTTCATCTGTTCTAGATTCCCTGCATTTCCAGTTCCCATCTGTACCGCTGTACATCCTCTGTTCTAACCAGGTTTGCAAGGCAGAATTGGGGTCATAGTAGTTGGGGGGAGGAAGCGTTTAAGAACTAGAGGAAAGTTGTGGGTTTCATTATTGCTATACCGAACCCTAAGTGACTCATCTCCTCCCCACTACCCCTCTGCAATGTATGTCCAGTTGTGTACAGATGGGCATTGGATCCCCATCAGCGCCACCCTCATTGATGATGATATGACACCCCCCCCCCCCCCCCCCCCCCCCCCCCCCGCCTTTGGTGTTTGAAGCCTGGTCCCTTCGGCCCTTCATGAGCTGACCCCACCACACTGAGGCAAAACACTGGGGTCCTGCAATGGAGCAGCAGGGAAGCAGAGCAAGGAGGTCCCAATGTAAGACAAATGATGGACTCTGGGGCCAGGACTTGGCACCCTATTAGACTTGACCGGAAAATGCTCCTAAAGGTCAACACACAGACCTTGATCTACTAGCAGGCTTTATTTTTTTCTTTTCTTTTTTTTCAGCCTATCTGTTTTGTTTTGTTTTCCTTTTTCTCTTCTTTTAAATTTTGTATGTCAGTGGCTTTTTTGTTTGTTAGCTTGTCGGTGCTTCTGCTGTCATTGCCATGTTTTTATGTGCCACTTTGGTACTGTGATATCAAAGCCATCCCCAATTTTATTCACATATTAATATATTTGCACGTCCACCTAGATAAGAGAGGCTGGACCAAAAAAAAAATGTGAGAAGAAAATAAAGGGACCAATGTCCCCGGAGGGACATGGGAGTGTGGGAGTTAGGAGAAGGGATGAGGGTTGGCCAACCTAGGGACAAGGGAACAACAAATGGTTCAAAACCAGTGGCAGGGAGGGGATGGGAGGACTGGTATGGAGTGACCAAGGGCAAGGTAACTGAGAGGAATTTCCAAAACCAGAATGAAGGCTGAACATGGTAATGGGACAGGAGAAAAGCATAAGGAAATAGATGATAGAAGTAGGAGGCAAAGGGACTACATAGAAGCCTAAATACAGACATGTACATATGTAAATATATTTAAGATTATGGGGGGGGATGGACCTAGGTGCAAATATTTATAGGTTTGTTAGTAGGATGGCAGGTGGACATTGGGCCTCCTCATTCCCGTAATACAAGAGCACTTTGCTCTGCTAAACGCTCATTTCATGATACCTACCTTCCCGACATGATCACTGAAGACAGACGTGTGCATAAACAAATGTGAAGAAAGCTGATGGTGCCTGGCAATCAAAAGATATAGTGTCTGGGATCTTAAAGGCTTGTAGGCAAACAAGCAGCCATCTAGCTCAGAAACAACAAAGCCCACAGGGAAGAAGCACACGAGCCTGTGTGAACATGAGGTGTTGAAGGGATCAGCTATCAGCTACACCAAAAAAACAACAACCATCATTGTGTGACCACCTTTCCCACATAAAAGCACTTGTGTGTGCATAAGTAAATGTGTTGAAGAAGGCTGATGGTGCCCAGCTATCAAGACCTATAGCATCTGGGGACTTAAAGGTTTGAAAGTAAACAAGTGGCCATCAAGGCCAGAAGCAACAAAGCCCACATGGAAACAGCACACCAACATGTGTGATCATGAAGGGCTATCAGTCTTTAGGTAAGCAGGCAGCTTATTCTTTACCTTGTAACTTTGAACATCTAAACTTGCAATTAGCAGCTCATCCTCTAGGAAATCAGGACACTTTTTCCAATCTTTGAATATATGTATTATTTCTCTATGTGATATCTTCAAATTTCCTGCTACACATTTTGAATAAGAGTAAACTGAAGATCTAGACATTCAAAGTCTTGCTTTAGGTTGCTTGCTAATCCAGTACCAAGAATGGCTTGCTTTGTTCTTTAAGGTAAGTCTCTTTTACCCTGCATCTTAAGATGATTTTTGTCATATTTTACTGATAAAACTTATAGAAACAATGAGATAGGCATCATCATACGTCATTTCCACCAAATATGAAAATATGATGGTGTGTTAGGCAGGGTTCTCTGGATAAACAAAATCAGGACACTTATGATTGTGTGTATACACATAGACACACACAAATCATACAATCTTTCCATTTATATATGTGCAGATTTATACAGCACGAAGGAACATAACAGCTAATTAGTCCACACAGCAGTACAGAGGGCTCAGTTCAACTCACTTCCATGCAACAATTAATATACTGGAAGTCCTTCAACTCATGAGGCCTGCTGCATCCAAGGTTAAGGAATCAGACAGCTGAATCTTCCCTTGGGCATTGCAGACAGATTTCACCCAAGGACAGCAAAGAACAGGGTGAGTCACCAACAGTAAGCAGCTCAGGTGCTTAGCGAAGCAGGCCCTGATGGGAAATTGAACTCAAGCAATGCAAGACTATAGGATCCACCAGCCTCAAGCTTAAGCAATGTACACACCAGCGGTGTGGCAAAGCTGGTCTCAAAGGAATCTTAAGCTCTAGTGACAAGATCCACTGTTTGGCTTGTCCCTAGTTAGTATAGCTCACAATTAGAGGCAGAGAACTAGCTAAATCAGCCACATGCTGCTCCAATCACCAGAGAGTAAGAGAGACAGGGTTGGATCATGCTGAGCCATTCATCTCTTTGCCCTCCAATCAAACTGCAACCTGATTAATCCCACATGTTCCTATTGGCCAGATTGGAACAAAAAACGTACGTATCACAGTTGGCATCTCTAATAATTGTTTCTGTTCAAATTATAAGTTTTAGAGATCCCTGATTTTACCCACACCCAGTTCTCAAGGTTCCCATATCAGCCGTGGTGGCCTAGTGGTTAAGTATTAGATTGGGAACCACAAGGTCAACAATGCTAAATCAACAGCTACTCCAAGGGAGAAAGATGCAGCTGAGTTGTTGATGTCAGGTGCCATCCAATCAGCTCTGACCCATGGCATCCTGTGGATAACTGAATGCATCACTGGATGATCCTGTGTCATCCGCACAATTGTTCCTATGCTGGACCCCATAGATGCAGCCATTCCGTCTATCCTTATCATTGCGGGCCTTCCTCTTTTTCACTGCCCTTCTGCTTTACCAATTATGATCCCTTTCTCCGGGGAATGGTCTCCCCTGACAATATGTCCAAAGTATGTAAGACAAAAGTCTTGCTATCTTTGCCACTAAGCAGCACTCTGGCCTTACTTCTTCCAGTGCAGATTGGTCTGTCCCTTTAGCAGCTCATGGTACTTCCAGTACTCTTCTCCAGCCCCACAATTCAAATGCATCGATTCTTCTTCCGTCTTCCTTAATGTCCAACTTTCAGCTCCCCGCTGGAAATCTTATGCGTAGAAAACCATAAAGAGTTAAAGTCTCAGAGTTCTAAGGACAGTTAGCTCTAGTCAGGATGGACTTAATGACAGTGAGTCTGGTTTGGTTTGGGTCTTTCTTATCACGCTTCCCTTAATTAGCCGCAGCATGAAATAATACAGACCCACCTGTCCTCTTTATTGCTCATCTTAAACAAAAATCCCCAACAACCTCACCACCCATTCTTTCTAAATGATGCAGCCATTTGCACAAATCAAGTTTTATACATTTTGCCATAGTCTCACCCTCGGCCAGGCTTCTCAAATAGGTTCCTTATCGTCCTCCCTGTTGCTGTTGCCTGAGTTCATATTGTTATGAGGTGTTTTTTTTGTCTCCCCCAACAATACTTTATACCAATTAGCTTCATCGAGTGATGGCCTTTTAAAATTGTTTATCATGTGTCATTCAAAAGAAATATATTTCAAATGTAAATCAGTAGATACTCTTCCTCACTCTTAAGATTCTTCAACTGCTCACGATTTCATATACTGGGAAGTACTAACTGCCCACCACCCAAACCTCACAAAGAGAAAACCCGTTGCCATGGAGTGGAGTCCAACTCATAGTGCTCCCCTGTAGGGTTTCCCACACAGTCAACCTTCACAGGAGCACACAGACTCATTGTTCTCCATGAAGTAGCTGCTAGGTTGGAACCACCAAACTTTGTTTCCCAGTCTAATGCCCAACACACAGTGCTACCAGGACTCCTTAACGTCTAACCAGGGCCACTGTGTTTCTGCATGAACTCATCCAAACTCCCCCTCAAATCTCTCTTACCTCCAATCATCAGCTACATTTTTATCTTTTCCCATTCTCAAGTTTGCTAAGCCTTCTTTGGGGCATGTGAAATATCTTCTGTCTCAAGTACACCCTCATGGTTTTCCATGATTATCTCTTTCTTGTATGCACTTCATGCCTAATCTCAATTGATTAAAATTTACCTCCTTTCCTAAAGTTGTCTCTATGAACTGAGCCTGTTTTTAATGTCCTTCAATGATACTGTTTGTTAATTTACATATTTATTTCCAACTTCATCTAGAATATAGACAATACCATATTCACTGAACCACTAAGGCTTCTACCATATGTACAGATTAAACAGAATAATACTTGCAGTCCATAAGCCTCCTTGGTTACTGTCCCAATTTTATTTCATCTCCAGAAATAACCCCCTTATCCTGACTTCTAACACCATAAATACATCTTCATTGTTGTGTTTGATGCAATATAATTCCATGTGTTCTGACTTCTCAACATTAATTTGGTAAAATCCCTCCCTTTTATACAATGACTCAGGAGATTATTCATTTCCCTTACTGTCCCGCAGTTCGTTGCATGGCCATCCCCAACACTTGGTTTGCTTCTCTGCCATTGTCCAGTACACATTTTCCAGTTAAGAGCATCCTTGCTTTTCATTTTTTGAGAACATATGTGTGCATTTCTTTGTGACTTACACTGGGAATAGAGTTGCTGGGTTACAAGGTGTGCATATGCTCAGCTTTAATAAATAGTCAAATAATTTCCATCAGGGATTGCACTCCCTGACAATATCACCATCATGTATGAGAATGAATCTTGGTGCTGTCAATCTTTGAAATTTTAGTTATGCTGTCGAGTATGCAGGACTTTTTCACTGGATTCTTCCACAAACTTTGTTTTTGATCTTTAAAATGACAGAATTGGAGAGAGAAACGGAGAGAGAGAGCAATGTACATGCATCCCTCTCAACTGAAAATTACTAATTGTTTATATTTGGCTCTTTTCCTTTTTGATTGATAGTCATGCTTTTCAGAATACTTGGAAGAATCTTTAGATTCAGACTTTTAGTGATTCAAATGGAAAGACTCTATAAGCTTCACCTTTTTGGCATTCACTGAATATTTTCTTGATTTACTTTAACATGTCCTCTAGCAGAATGGTAGACGACAACATAAATATGCCATACATACATTTGTCTCAGATGCTAGAGAAACAAATTAAATGTTGTAACTGTTGACAATAATATATAAATGAGGAAAACAAAGGCTGGGCTAAATTTACACAAGCCTATTCATCCTGTTTGTGATACTTAAAATCTGAATCACATTTAAAATGCCATTTGTAGAGAATGCCACCACAGGCACAAAAGAAGATTAGCTTTTGGATGTAGCATTCCTCATTAATAATCACAAAGATCATTATTAACCATTAAAAGGTGGTAGTTGTGGCTCTGAGATGCAAGGTTTTGCTTTTTAATTTCTCATTTTAATGCTTATTGATCTAATTGGGACTCAGATAAAGCGACACAAACATTTGCAGCACATCTATGAAGCTTCACTTACAAATAAATGAAAACACACACACTCTTTGTAAAGGGTATTTTTTCCCCTTGCTTTCCCACCACCACTTCCCCTTCTTGTTCAATGTGTTATGCGTCCTTTTATTCCAGTTGTGGAATGAATGGGAAATAACCAACCATTATTGAGAAGTACATGTGTAGTTGCTATGCTTTATTGGGATGAGGATTCACAAGCTTACTTAGGAACATGCAATTTTGGATATTTTCATATTTATTTGCATGTGTGATTGTCAGAAATATCATTGTCGTTAATGGGATTGCACTTAGTCGATAGTCGTCATTGTTTTACCTTGATGCATGGATGATACATTTCATCCAGAGAGAAATTT
>NW_022111373.1:132705484-132706626 GCF_000313985.2 Echinops telfairi
GAACAGAGAGCAGAGATATAAACCAAAGCTACACTGTAGCTGAACCCCGATCCCTGCCCGTGGAGCTGCAAGGGTCCAGTCCCTGCCCTGAGGCTGGTGGGGGTAGACTGTGGCTGTGTTGAGGGCAAATACCCCTATGGGCTCCAAATGATCCCGGTTCCTGCAGAGACAATAGCTGGGCCAAGGTCAAGCCCCAGCTGGCTTCCACTGAGCTAAGCCAAAATCTCCAAGCCCCTCAAACCCTGTGGGTCTGTGCCTACTTATCTTTATGATGCTCCTCCTGCGTTCTAGTTGTGTTAAAGTTCCCTATAAGCAACTCTCCTGGGCTGGAGTCTGTGGAATCCCTCTGGTATATGCACTCCTTCACCATCTTCCTGGAAGTCCAGTAATGCATTTTCTAATCTTTTTCCTATGCTGTCAATTGTTAGATCAATGATCACTTCATTAATGTGTGTTATATTTAACCTAGGATATCCCATGCACCAAATATATTATGTGGAAGGTACACATTTTAATTGTATACTTTGCATTACTGTTTTTTTTTCTTATTTATGCATACATTTAGGTTTGATACATACATTAGAAAATAAAACAAAAGCAAACAAAAACTATATTTTCTTGTTTTATACGAATCTTTTATTTCAAAATTGATGAAAACTGAGGGTATTCTGAAAGTACTTTATTCACAAGGATTAAAAACGATATGAACTTTTCTCATTTATTTCTGCGTTATTGATTATATATGGACATGTATGCACATAACTCTTGAGAATATAAACTTGCAGCTCATTATGAGAAAAGTCTGCTTATTCCCAAAGGCCAATTCTTACAGCTAGTTTTAATCAACAGACTGTTATATAGCTAAAATCTCTTAAAAACAAAGCAGGCTTCATTATTCTTATCTAATGATGCAGCAATCCTGAAACATTTTTAGAAATTGATAGATACCTAGAGTTCCAAATATATTCTTTCCCAGGACCCATGTATAATCCAATCCAAATCCACTGCAGTGAACTCTGTTCCCACTCATAGCAACCATATACAGCATTACTGATACTGGAAATCATGATGGGAGAACAGCTCAGCTCTCTCTTGTGCGTATGCTGGTGAATTTGAACCACTAACCTTAACCTTTAGCCACC
>NW_022111373.1:132708537-132710013 GCF_000313985.2 Echinops telfairi
TTTCAAATTTACTTTGGAAAAAATGATGCCTTCCTGGATATTTCTATAACCTTAAATATTTTCCTATAATTATGATGACTTTATATGTTGAATGCTTATTTTAAATTGCACCAAATGAACCCATTATGGCTGGACCATTAGTGTATTACTAATATGACTATCAATATATTTCGGAGCCCTCGTAACAGAGTTGTTAAGCACTTACCTACTAACCACAGGTTTAGTTAATCTGGGAGAAGGAAGTGGCACTCTCCTAGAGTAAACAGTAGTAGAGTCATGGCAACTTTATGGCTGAGTTCTGTTTGTGAGATTCTGCATTGATTTTATGTCAACAGGTATAGCTCCATAGCATTATTGTTCAACAATTTTGTTTTAAAAATTTTGATTATTTTTGGCTTAAGTAACATGACTCAAAAGCGTATGTGTTCAGGCTTACAATAAATTGTTACTTATAATATTTAAAATTTTTTATTTCAGTTCTTTTCAACTTACCTGCATGGGTGTTCAATTTTGTACATTGTCATTGACTGCCCAGATGGGTAGACATATTTTATAATATTATATACATATTATAATATATAATATTATATACATAATTAATGCTAGTTAATAGATATATACTAACTTTTTCTTAAGGTAATATGTTCCGCTTCGAAGAATTTCTGATTAAATAGTAAGCTTTTTAAGTGTTTGAGGAATCTGAAGTTTTGTGTTTTAACTTCTTCCACACCATTAATATCATCATCTAACAGTTTTGTTTTGTTTTTCCTTTAGTTTAGATTTTGTTTTTGTTTTATATCTATAAGTGAAAAAGTTAACTTGGGGTAAAGCCTGTTTAATAATAATTTTCACCCTTTTAAGGCTTTTTAAAGAAATGTATAAAGTTTTCAAAGTTACTCAATGAACGTTCAGGAAAGGAAGAAAGAAAAACACACACCATAAATTAACAAAAAACAAACCAAACCAATTCCCATTGAGTTGATTGCCACTGATTACTTAAGTCCATTGAGTCAATTCCAACTCACATTGACCCTACAGGACAGAGTAGAACTGCCCCGTTGGGTGTCTGAGGAGACTTTAAGCCTCATCTTTTTCCTGCAGGGCAACTGGTGAGTTCAAACTGCTGACCTTGCCATTAGAAACTCAGTGCATAGCCCACTAGACCACCAGAGCTCTCGTGTTGACTTGGTGATCTTATGTAGACTATAACTCTTGAGGGAGCAGTTAGCTTTGTGTTGCTGCTGAGGAGGAGCTGGTGGATAGGAAATGCTGTCAGCAGCACAACAGCTAAGCCCATGTCAGTTGAAGAGTGTAAATCCATGGGAGTTGTTGAGGAAAATGTGTGATCTCATTGGAATTAATGGAGACTTAGACATTGATTGGTTGTTCTTCCTGGGCGACTTCATAGTAATAAATCTGGGCCAATGTTATAATTGATATTAGAAGTAATGTTTAAAAATCAAATACCCCAGCACA
>NW_022111373.1:132710307-132711750 GCF_000313985.2 Echinops telfairi
ATCAGACTGAGTATTTGATACCAGAACTAAATATGTCAAATATTCTGAGAAAGAACATAGTTTCTGACTTTTTGAGTTTTTAATGTGATTTCTAATTTATGGAGTGGACAATTACTTGTCCATGTTATAACCTCTCTGTAATTGATCTTAGTAAATACAAGCAAATAAGAATATCTATTTGGAGATTGTGTTTTATTCTTTAAAAATAAAATAGGGTACTAATATATGATGCTAGCGATAAATTCAAGGTAAGTATAATTTTCTATGTTAAGTTTTTGTCATACAATCCAGGGGATACCATAAATCAAAGTTAAAGAGCAGTTCCCACTATATTTTGTTCATATTGAGCAAGTTCTATTCAAATCTTAACTTTCCAACTAAAGTATCAATTGAAAAAGTGTCAACTGAGCAGAGTTCCAACCTGTGGCAAAGGGGTCTCCATGACTCAGAACGACTAATTAACGCCTGACAATACAAATTTCAAACTAATAAAATCATTGGCCACTGGAAAATATTTTAATTGACTATCAGCCTGTAGAAGGGAAAGGTGATATCAGTTTATACATTTTAGAAAACATAAGGTAGAGTAAAAATGTATGCAAAATTAAGTCTCCAAGGAATGAAAAAATTATACTAGTACAGAAGATCAATAATATATGTACTGTAAATTTGATGTTGGGACATCAGTTATATTAAAATAATGAAAACATAGTAAATCTAATGAGCTTGACTCAGGACTATAATAAAGAATTATATAAAGCAGATAAATATATAGTAGATATATATATATATTCGATATAAATTCAGGCTTACTGCCATCAAGTTGATTCCATCTCATAGTGGTGACCCACAGTGCAGAGTGGAAGTGCCCCTTTCCATTTCAGAGACTATAAATTTTTGTGGGAGCAGACAGCCTCATCTTTCTCCAGCTAAACAACTAGTGCATAGAAATCCCTGACTTTGCAATTACCAGTTCAATGTGTAACTCATTATACATCTAAAACATAAATGCATTTAAAATAAAAGTATACAAAAAGGCATTTGTTTAAAATCATAGCTTAGTAGCTTAATCACAGTGAATTTAAATATTACATAATATTAAAATTATAAAAACTACACCCTAAATAAGATTTAATTTTCTGCATTTAATTATGAAATTATAAGAAATTAGATGCATGTGTAATTTTGCATTCTTTTTCTGTTTTTGGAAACCCATCCTCAAGAAGTACATCAGAAAAGATTCAATGTATGTTTAAAACATATCACTGGACATTGGAATGATCTAAATGTTCAGTAATATTTAATGTTGTTTTATAAATATTTATAAGCTAGCACATTATAATCACAAATAACAAAACCACTTTTCTTACATTAACAGATGGAAAAGGCTTAACAAGAAGACAAACCACCAAATTTTAAACCCAGTATCATTACAACTATATA
>NW_022111373.1:132713363-132714940 GCF_000313985.2 Echinops telfairi
ATTTTCACACTTCAACTCTTCTTGTTTTCAGTTGTCATACATAATTCATATCAGTATCTCAAGAGCAGAAAGCTGTGAACTAATAGTACCTTAGCAGCATCTCTGGTAAAAAAGGTGGATGCAAACCAATTTGATTTATTTATCTAATGAAATTGGCATTCGCTTGTATTATATAACCATATGTACTATCCCTTTTAGCTGGAATCTAACAATATATGCCCTAAAAATATTTGGGATAATCTGGGGGAAAATCAAATCCATTCCTCAGTATAAGAAAGAGCTGTGAAATATTTTCTTTAAGTTTCCCATGTTATTGAAATTGAGCTTCTTTGGCCGTTTTCACTGTTTATTTTAATGACACCAGTACTCTTGTGAATATGCATTTAATTTGAGAAAACATTAACAGGAGAGGAATTTCTATAGTTTCAAGGAGATATATATATATATAAATATATATATATATCACACACACACCTGACAGTACCGCCCCCACCCCCATGGATTTTTTTTCAAATGTATTTATTTATCTATTTATTTTATGAAACAACCCTATCACCTTCAAAGTACTCTTCATTACACTTAATACATTTGTCAAACCTGTGATTCTATTCTTGGATGAGTTTGAAAATGGTTGACAGTGTCTTCCTCATCTTTTGTTGTTGTTTTTTTAAAACCCCTTATACATCATCAGTTCACTGTTTTTGCATGTCCCTCTGCATTCTCAAAAACAAAAAGAAATTGCATGGAGTGAGGTTAGGTGCAGAAGGTGCATGGGGCAAGAGAAATAAGCTGTTCTTTGCCACAAACCGGTGCACTGAGATGACTGTGTAATAAGATGCATTGTCATGGTGGTAAAACCAGTCCCCCATCTTCCACAAATCAGGCCTTTTTTGTCACACACTGTTATGCTATCTTTTCAGAACCTCTAAATAGAAAGTTTGATTAACAGTCAGACCTTGTGGAACAAACTCCAAATGTCCTATAAATTGACAGTTTTGTTTGTTCAGGAACTTGATGGACATCCAGGATGAGATGTGTAATTAATCAACATTTCACCATTTTTTGAAAAGAGAAAACCACTCATAGACTCGAGTTTTTCCAATAGTGCTGTCCTGGTAAGCTATGCTCAATATCATAACCATTTCTGTGGCATGTTTCCCAAGCAGGAAACAAAATTTCACAGTTTCACATATTTTCTTAAATCAGCCATCACAAGAAAACAAGGTTCATGTGAAACAACTTTTATGAAAAACTTCACTGTGACCAGAGAGAACCTTCCCAGGCGATGCCTTTGGGTGCACTATCTCAGAGATAGTTGCTGGATGCTCACCTAGCAGAAAAAATGCATACTACAAAATATCTGCTGCCCAGTGCAACTCTGTTGTTGTTTTATATATATGTGAAACTATAGAAATTCAGACATATATCCTTGAAATTATAGAAATCCATATATATATATAACCCAAATTCATTGCCATCAAGTAAATCCACTCATACTTATCCCACAGGACAGAGTAGAACTGCCCTGTGCATTTCCCAGACTGTAACTCTTTTGGGATTAAAGAATCTCATCCTTT
>NW_022111373.1:132715763-132717863 GCF_000313985.2 Echinops telfairi
GGGGCTAGAATATTAACCCCCTAGGTTAATAATCATGGCAAATACACTATAGTTAAGGTGATAGACTTATTAAGATGGTGAAAGACTGGATGATGTACATGGGGTTCCCCGAGTCAAAGCTGATGAAATAGCAATGAAGAACAACAGTGTTAGTGCCGCTTGGTTAAGACTTAGTGTTGGAAACCCCCTCAGGCACAGAAGCTTACCAGGCATAAGTACACTTAGCACGAATGGCCATGATGAAAAAAAAAATATTATGACCAGCTCACCTAGCCTTCGAGGATGTATTCAAGTGGCTACATTTAGAATTCTCACCTGCACTTACAATACTATTTATGCAACAGATGTTGTTGTCAGTTTACGGCCATCAAGTCAATTTGGAATTACGGAGACCCTTCAAGTTGACTCCGACTCCTAATGGCTCTATGGAGGTATTACAGAATGGCATTATGTAGGTGCAGTATTGCTGGGTCCTGCACCATCTTTTTGTTATGTTTGAGCCCATTATTGCGGTCACTGGGTGAATTTTTCTTGTTCAGGTCATTTTCAATATAACTGTCTATTTTCCAAACTTGACATCCTTACCAGGGACTGTTCCTGTCTGATATTATTTCTAAAGTACCCGAGACAAAGTCTCTCCATCCTAACTTTTAAGGAGCATCCTGGCTGTACATCTCTCAAGGCAGATTGGTTTGTTTTTCTGGCAGTCCGTGAGAGCAGACATGGACAATATGGATATTAAGCACATATTTGTTTCCTTGTAGACATTGTGTTGAATAGGTATTACTAATAAGAGAATATGTGGAAAGCTTTAGCTTAGGGTCCTGTCAATTTGATATCACAATTATACAAAGGATTTTGTTGCGAATGAAGAATGAAAACTTGCATTTCTAATTATATATCTTCATTTATTCATTGAATTCAGTAGTACTTAGCACCCTGGAAATAATCAAGGTTGATTATATTATTTCTTATACTACATATTATATAAATCATATACATAAAGTCAGAACATATGCAATTTTCAACTAACTATGATCAATTTAATAATTTATGTGTATGTGGGAATATATATATATACATATATATATAAACATATATATATACATATATATATGCACTAAGTGGCATAATTTAGTCTGTTAATAATTTTATATTTTAAGAAGAAATTAGCAATGTATTCATTTTTGTTTATGTTAAGTTTCATATGTAAATTTAGTTTCTTATGTATGAATGTTTTATAAAAACACACACCTGCAACTGACATAGTTTATGGAGAAAATGATATTGTGGTCAGCATGTTCATTTGCAATGTGGATGTGTCCATAAACTTGTGGTTAAACTCTTCTTCCTCACTGGTAATTGTCAGTAACTTGTGGAACTGGTAATAGTATTTGTGGTTTATCTTTTTACTCATTCTATTTCAAAATTTGTCTTAGTCTGTGTTCTCTGAAGAAGACAAAACCAAAGAATTGTCTATATATATATGTATGTATACACACTCATACACACATATTTAATACACATGCCCTATATGTATTTATGCTATACACATACATACATATACTATCTAGTACATAATATACTCTGCACACACACATATAGCTACACATACAGAGATAGGGAAAGAGACTTAGAGATTTACTTCAAAGGATAACTTACATGTCATTTGGCCTGTCCTAAAATCCATGGGTCAAGAAGCAGGCTGAAGACTTGTCCTGGCTCACATGGTTGAAGGGGATGATGAACTCTAACCAGGAGGTCAAGCAGAAGTTTCTGCTGGTTCACAGGATTATGAGGTTAGTGAAAGAAAAATCTGCACGTCAGGCAGCAGGCTGAAGAGCCTAGAGATTTATTTCCGAAGAACTCAGTCTCAGGTGGTGGGAAGAGCACAGGGTTCAGAAAGGGATAGCGATCTTTATCCCCAAATCGACTGAAACAAGGGTGCAGGCCACACCCCCAAGAAAACTTCCCATTAAACTGATTGGGTGATCATATCAGGTCCCATTGTGGAGGTGATTATAATAGATTACACTAAGGAAGATCAACCAGTTCAATGTCAGCCAAACCACTGAGAACATAACCCACTCAAGTTGATGA
>NW_022111373.1:132718618-132720653 GCF_000313985.2 Echinops telfairi
GAGAGAGAGAGAGAGAGAGAGAGAGAGAGACAATAGATTCTAACATTTCCTTTTCTTTACAAAATTTTTGATAGTATCATGAAATGAGGAGCACTTTACACCATCTCTAAGATTTACTCCTCTTATTTTGCAGTCAAAAAACAAAAAAACAAACTTAATGCAATTGAGTTGATTCTGAATCCTAGTGACCTTATAAGTCAGGGTGCACCTGCTTCTGTGAGTTTCCAGACCCCAATTCTATGCAGGAGTAGAATGCACTGTCTTTCTCCTGGTGAGTGGCAAGTGATTTTGAACTGCTGATCGTATGCTTTGCAGCACAACTCATAACCTCTACATCATTGGGCCTCATTTTTGGAGTCATATGCTTAAAGTCAAGAATTCTTCCTTTTTCTCATATTTTTTTTTACCAATGTTACTATTTTGCTTTAGAATAACATCCAGAATCCTCATATAGATGACTCTGAACACAAACGTCACCCTCTCCCTTAGTATCAGTTCATATGGCTCATCAGAGGCCCTTTTTCCCTTTCCCTATTGTATATCATCTCTAGAAGTAAGGTGATGTTATTGGTCTATTATTGATATGTGATTTATAGATCTCATTATGTCTTTGTCTTTTGTGATATAAGGCTGCTTCCCTAAGGTGTCAGTCCAATTTGGCATGTTTTACATTTTACCTAATAAAAAGATTTTTATCTCCCCAGAACAGGTAAACATAGTCTACCTCTTCTCTGAATGGTCAAATATAGTTTTTAACACTTAAATCTTAATATCTGCCTTTTATACATTCATAGTATTAATAAACACTTCAATAAAACAAAACATGTGACTTTCCTATTGTTTGCAACCCTTTCACCTTTTCTTTTACCAACGTTTTTTGGAATCCACCCCAAAATATCCACAAAGTGGTAATTAGGAATGAACTGTAGATTTGAAAAACAATAATGTTGTCCATATATATTAAATCTTAGTCATATATGATCCACATTTTCGATTTACATTTTTGACTATTTACTAAGTTCATGGTAATGTAAGAGGGTCTGAAACTAATGAAAAGATGTGATAGAATAAAGTTATATGGAGCCATTGATTAAAATCTCCTTAAAGAGCTATTTTATACATTTATATATTTTATGCTATACATACTGTTTCATAGTATGTGTTCTAAAATCTTCCCCAACTCTTTTCTAAAGATCTTCTGTCTCAGTCAAATAATCAGAACTAGCTTAATTAAAGTAATTTTCACGTAACTATCCATTAGTATCTCATACTCTCCCAACCCTACCCGCCAATACAGATAAACACAGTTACAAATCCAAAGCAAGAAAGCATTGCCATCGTTTGTCTACAATCAAAAGTTGCAATGCATTTTGGTGGCAGGACAAAAAGCTGCATCAGGCCGACATAGTGCAATGTGCTGACTTTTCTTTGCTATTTTTTAGTTTACGAAGTAGTCTATACCATCCTGTCCACACCAGGAAATGAGTTGTATCTCCCTCAGTCAAAGCTAAAGATGAACCATGAAGTGGATTCCTTTTATGGCAGAAAAGAGCAGATTTCATATGCATTCATGATGGTGCTCCCTGTCATTACCTTTAAATGGTAACAATTTCATTTTATCTTATGAATGGACATTATCTGCTTACCAAAACACTCTAATAATGGTATAATAAGGTTTACAAGGATAGTTAACAAACTAGTGAAATTCAAAAGCTTGTTCATTTCTACCATCCACCATGTCCACTCGACATATGGTAATTCAATAGAAAGACTACACCTTCCCTAATTCATTTTATTGACTAATGAGTCTTTCTTCGGGGGATTATTAAACTCATTTATTATTTGAGCTTAACATTCTCAGCATTTAGTATGTGCACAGACTTCATGTAGTTTTTTATATTTAACAACATTCTAACTTTAATTTTTTATAGCATATTCAGGATTTTTTTTAAAAATCAAGAGATATACTAGGAGTTTAGGACCCAGCTGAAATTCTATCAAAGCAATGTTACCTATATTCTTCATACTTTTTCTG
>NW_022111373.1:132721201-132726251 GCF_000313985.2 Echinops telfairi
GCCAGCCACTCTGTGAGGAAGATGAGAGGCTGTCTGTTGTCATAAAGATTTACAGTCTCAGAACACTATGGGATCGTGATTAAGTCAGGATAAACTCTATAGCAGTGGGTTTGGTATTCTATGAAATAAAACAGAAGGGAATGTAGCTGCTAGTGTGGAATGAAGGGTGCAGTGGGAGAGAATAGGATGTCTTTCTTACTGGCCATCAGCAGCAAACTGGTGGGACAACTGTGCAGGAGAAGACAGGGTTCAGAAGCAGAAGTTTAGAAGATGCGTGGAGCTGGAGGGAGAGCTGGTAATTCTGCATCTGCTGCAGTTTGAAATTAGAAAATTATAACGGAGATGATCATGCGATTAAATCACTAAGGATCCTTTCAGACACTCAATTATTTTACTTTGCGGTTCTAGTTTGCAAGCTGAGTGATGAGAGAGAATTAGTGAGTTTCTTTTGTAGGTTGAAGGCAACATATTTGACAACTTTGAAATGCCTCAGATCCCTAAATATTTATAACCATCTGGGGAGCTCTGCACAGTGAGAAGACAAACGCAAAGTCGAATAATGATAACAAACAGCTCCAACCTGTCTCCACCCTGCTACAGAGCTGAGAAACAGACACAAGTGAGGCTCCTCTACACAAAACTGTACCCGTTCTTAGGAAAATGGTCCAGATTTTGCAAAACAGACAAAAACCTAACACCTTTTGGAGAAGTCTATTTCTTGCCAGAGTTGTATTATACTGTAAAAACAACAATCAAACAAAACAAAAGATCACAAGTAACTCCAGTTTATGATTTCTCATCCTAACAATTCTGTTGGGATCTCCCCCACATAACATGAGCAAGCTCCAGGTGGGAAAGACCACTTCCAAATATGTCCAGAGTTCGAGAGAAGCAAGTTCAATGCAGACCACTCTCATTTCAAATAGGTTGTGTCAGTGGCTAATTGAAATTTTAAAGAGAAAGGGATGAATACATACTTAAGGGCATGCCAAGAATGAAAAAAATCTGGAATAATTATTTAAGAAACCTGGGCTTGTTCATATTATATGGTTTGAATACAAATAATGCTCTTACAAAATAAAGTTTACTGTTATTTTATAAGCATTAAATGTGTCATTCAGAGAGAAACAATGAATGAGCCAGGAGACTCTTACCTTTCCCGCTGAACCTTAAAATTTTTCTTAAAACCATAATCAAGGTTGCCACAGCCAATGGAATGGAACAGGCTCTGAAGTTGAAACCTATTCACCCTAGATCAAATCAAATATTCTTGATTCACAAGACCTGTTCATGCTAAAATAACCAATCACTGCTACTGAACTAAAGAAATAGACAACTTAATCCAAGAAGGAAAGCGTCCCAATCATTTTATTTTGTTCTTGGTAATAAGATGTTAGTAGAAAAGAATTTATGAAATATATGTATATATTTTTGTTGTTGTTTAAATTTTTCTTATTAAATTTTAAGACTTGAACTAAAGGAAAAAATACTGTCCATTCATTAATGTTTATATTTATTTAAAAACAAATTAAGCATACTTATATTATTCAGTAACTTTTGGTGAGAGGGGTCTTATTTTATGATTAAACACACTGAGTCATTTCTTGTTATCAACTTTTTATTGCTTATCTGATAATATAAACTCCAGACAGTAATTAACAAATGCTTAGAAAATATTAAGCCCCAAAACATTTGCATAATTTTAAGTTCATATTTTCCACGTATCATGAAACAGAATTATCTTAATAGTTCCTTTAATAAATATTATCTACCATATTGTTTTTCTTTTGTAAATGGAAGAAGACAGTTGATCCAAATCCAATCAACCACATAATCTATAATCATTTTATTTTCTAAGCAAATTTATTCTACTTTAGCAAAAATGATTAGTTCCTTTTTCCTAGGAAATTACAACAAATGAATTCAATTACACAAAAGAACCTGTAGTTCTTTTAACTTTTCTTCCCATATACTTTTGTAAGAAGTAAAACCCTTTGTTGTTCTTATGTTCTCTGTGGAAATTTCAGAGAATATTATTTGAACTTAAAATTGATATGCGAAACCCAAATGAACAAGGCTGAGCTATCAACGTGCAAATCTCTGGTCTGCTGTTGCTAGGAGCTGCTGAATCAATGATCTCTCATAGGCAACCCATGTACAACAGAGCACAACGCAGCGCTTTCTGGTCCTGTGCCACCTCACAGTTATTGCTATTGGAGCCCATTGTTGCTGGTCATCTAGCTAGTTAAATGTATTTCTCATTTTTTGCTGACCCTCTGCTTTACCAAGCATGATGTCCTTCTCCAAGGAGAGAGCTTTTTTGGTAATCTGTCTAAAGAGCATGAGAGGTTGTCTCGTCACCCTCCCCCCTAAAGGGTATTTGGGCTGCATTTCCTCAAAGGTAAATTTGTTCATTTGTCTCACGGTAGCCCACAGTATATTCAGTATTCTTTACCAGCAAATAAAATGTTTTGCATGAATTCTTCTTTAGACTTCCATATCTGTTACCTTTCTTTCACTTGCGTATCAGCTGATTGTAAAAATGGATTTGCCCTGGCGCAGTTTCATCCTCAGAGTGATGCCTGGGCTTTTTAACATCTCAAAGTTTGCAGCAGATTTGTCCTTGGATTTATTGACTGCTGCTTCTGTGGACCTTTCTTGTGTATCCAAATAAAATGAAAAAATTGCAACTTCCAATGGTTCTTCCTTTGTCACGAGGATGCTTACGAACCGCTTTGTGAGGTTTCTCTCCTTTCGGTTGAGGTGCCAGCCACACTGACAGCTCTCGTCTTTTAGTTTGATCAGTAAGTGCTCCATCTCTAGGTGCCTCTGGGCTTTCAACAACAAACTTGTGCCATCTGATTATCAGTTTGCTAATGAATCTTCTTCCCATTCTGATGCAATTCTTCTTTATGTATTCCAATTGATTGGGTATTTGTGCAGTGTATAATTGAATAATCTGGTGAATGTGCACAGTTGTAGTGCACATCCGCCTCATTTTAAACCATGTACTAGTTCTTGTTCTGTTTGAATGCCTGCTCTTTGGTCTATGTGCAGGTTCTGCATGAGCACAAGCAGTTGTTCTGTAGTTCCTACTTTTCAAAATGTTGTCTATATATTTTTCTATGATCCACCCAGTTGAATGCCTTTGCATGGTCAATAAAACACAGATTACCATCCCTCTCAGTCTATGTTCTCAGCCAAGATTCATTTGACCCCTGTTCTATCCATTCTTCTGAATTCAGTTTGAATTTCTGGTAGTTCAGCTGGAAATATTGCTGCAGCCATTTCAATTATCTTCAGCAAAATTATACTTATGCGTCGTGTAAATGATAATGTTCAATTATGTTCTCATTCTGTTAGATCACCTGTCATTGAAGTAGACACAATTATGGATCGCTTCCAGTTAGTTGGACTTCCACATGTCTTGTTATAGATCACTAAGCACTTCTTGCATTGTGTTGCTTTGTTGATTAAACTCAATTAGTAGTCCATCAATTTCTGGAGGTTTCTCTTATGCTGTGCCTTTCAGTGCAGCTTCATCCATCGATACCATCAATTATCCATCATATGCTACCTCCACAAATGGCTGAATATCAATCTGTACTTTCTGGTACTGTGTTTCTGTGTATTCCTTCTATTTACTTTTGATTCCTCCTGAATTGTTCAACATTCAACCCAGAGAAACCTCCAATATTGCAACTTGAGTTGGATTATTTTTCTAGCTTTTTTGGCATCAGACATACCTTGTGGGTTCATTCCTTTTGGTTTTTTAACTCAGGTCTTTGCATATTTATTCTTAATGTTTACTGTGTTTTCACTAGCTTCCTTTTGAATTCTTCTTTTTGGGGTTTTCACTTTATACTATCTGCCATCCGATTGCGCTGCTCTAAGTTCAAGAGCAAGTTTTAGAGTCTGAATTGGGACTTTTAGCCTTCTGCACTGAGAAAGAATACATTTCTGTTTGTTTAAGTCCTTCATTTGTATTTCTGTTTTAGCCCCAAACTCACTACTTCGGACTCAATATCAACTCATAGTGTCCATACCTAGGAATTCTGGAGTGAAGTGGTTACTCACCAGCCATTTCATTGGAAAAAGAGGTAGTTGTCTACTCCAGTAAATACTTATAATCTGATAATCCCTAAGAAGTAGTTCTACTCTATTATTTTGTTTAATTTGCTTGATGACAATTCTCTTTTTAATTATCCCAATCTGAAATGCTCTTCTTCACATGCTGTATCAGATAGCATTCCCCGGACATCCATAATGTCTTCAGTGACCAAGCTTTTCGGACAAAGACTGCCCAATCAATTTCTCCAGTCTTTCGTAGCCTGGAAACTCCACTGAAACTCTTCCACCATGGGTAACTGCTAGCATTCAAAATGCTGACAACATAGCTTCCAGTTTCATAGCAATAAGCAAAGCACCACAGTAAAATTAACTGACAGATGCGTGACAGTTTTACATTATAAGTGGATGCCATTGTGTTTGCGTTATTTTAGTAGGATTCCATAGCCTAGTTTCCATTATTGTTGTGGTTGCAATGAGACCCTTAGTGGTTCAGTGGTCAAGCATATGGCTGCTCACAAAAAGGCCGTCAGTCTGTGGAAGGAAGACATGGCCGTCTGTTTTGTAAAGATTATGGCCTGGGAGCTCTAGGGATCAGTTCTCCTTTGTTCTACCAATTTAATATCAATGCATAATGGCAATATTGTAGTCAAAATAAAGCAGTGAAACTACAGCATCTCAGTTTATACAAAAGAACAATCAAAACGCAAAACCACCCAGCAAAAAATCCTGGCCCATAGCTTGTTTTGTTAATTTTCTTTTAATTGACAAATAAGTAGATTACCCTATCTAGCCTATCATTGATTATTTTCATTTAAGAAACCACAACAGAGTACTCACAAATTTCCTCCTTTTGAAGTTAAGTTGTTCTAAAACCCTTCACTGTAGCAAGTCCTGCTGGTCTATTCAGGAACATCAGCTGCTGTGCATTTTTTGTGTTGGTATGAAAGTGGAGTTAACTTGTTTGTTTTCATGTTCTCTA
>NW_022111373.1:132727295-132729267 GCF_000313985.2 Echinops telfairi
GGAACTTCTTGAATCAGGCTGTGTACCTAAAGTTTGTCTCATACTTCTGCCCTCTGTGATCTCTATTGTTCTGCTTAATAGTCACCCTGGTTTTTACCTGATGCCAAACTGATGTCTAAGTTCTTAATCTATTTTCAGCAAGTCTCAAAGAAGGTGGGCCAAAATTCACCAAGAAAAGGGATGATGTCATCTTTGTGAATCCTACATGGAGTTGACTAGTTTCAGGCAAATGGCAGATTGAAAGGCAGAACTCAAGGATCAAAGGGTTCACAGTCTTTGAATTAAGGGAAGATTTTCATAGGCATAAATGAGGATGTTATGAAATATATAGCTCCCCTTATAAAAAGCACAGGATGTTTTCTTGATATATCAAACTAGGGCCAAATAGTCACTTTTAATGCCAGCATTCTCTTTTCCGTTGTCCAACATTCAATGGCTGATGAGATTCAACCTATTTTCAAGGACCAAAGTTTTAGGTGGCTTGAGAATGATTTCGCATACCCCAAGAGTGGTTAGACTCTGATGAAGAGGAATAATATTCACTTCAGTTAAAGGGCAATAGTATCACCAAACTAAAAAAAAAAAAGAAAAAGAAAAGGAATGTTTTGTTTATCTTTGAACAGAGACTTGTTTCCTTCAGGCATTTCAGTCTGGGTTGTGCAGTGAGTTCTGCCCTCATTGAGGATCATAGTGCGATCATCTCTGACCACATGTACAATTACTAGGTTTTAAATCCACTTAATGGCAACAATCTGTGTCAAACAGGCCAGAGCCCGAGGCTGCCTCCCTGGACCTGTGACTTTTTACAAGAGAGACTCTGAGAATGCTGCTGACTTTTGTCCTCTTCTATGCTTCCCTGCATGTCTGACTCTGGGGTTACCTGCCTCTGTGGTCTGCCAGCCCCGGGAGCTCTGGTGCCCTGCCATTTTCCTGGAGGCACTTGCCCTGTTTCCATCCCTTTTCCTTCCTCTTATCACCATCTGGATGGATGTTGTCCTCCCTTTCATCCAGCTTAGTCCCTCTCTAACCTGTAGCCCATGCCTTCCCTCTACTCTCACTCTTGATAACCATGGAAGTCTATATCGTCTGTCTCAAAACTCTTTTCTTGAGTTTTCAAATAACAGTGGTCTCAATAATATTGATATGTGCCTTGAAAGAACAGAGTCCCAAACTATTTAACAATACTTATGTGGAACCCAAGGTGACAATATGGGGGGATACCCCCAAAACACAAATAAAAGCTCCCATGGGAGGAGCTTTCTTAGCATGCATTTTCCCAGTGGGGGAGCATCTAGCAACTTTCTCTGAGTTAGTACACCCAGTGGCATTTCCTGGGAAGATTCTCTCTGCTCACGATGAGTCTTTTTCATAAAAGCAGTTTTGCTCGAACCTTTTTTGTGTGTGTGTGATTGCTAATTTAAGAGAACATCGTGCAGCTGTATAATTTTGTTTACTGCTCTGGAAAAATGCTGCAGAAACTGTGGTGATGTTAAGCACAGCTTACAAGGTGAGTCATATGGGAAAAACTCAAGTGTCAGAGTGGTGAAATGTTGACTAATGACAAACCTCATACTGGACATCCATCAACTTCTTGAATGCATGAAAATGTTGATTCATATTGCATTTGGAGTTTGTTCCACTGGATCAGACTGTTAATCAAGCTTTCTAATAGAGGTTCCAAAAAGATAGCATAACAGTGTTTGACAAAAAAGGCCTGATTTGTGGCAGACGGACTGGATCTGCCACCATGACAATGGCTCTGCTCATGCAGCCATCTCAGTGTATCAGTTTTGGGCAAAAAACTGCATGCCTCTCTTGCCTCACACCCCTTACATACCTGACCTCACTCCATGCAAGTTCTTTTTGTTTCTGCAATTACAGAGGGACATGAAAAAACAGTGATTTGAATACACTGAAAAAGGTAAAGAAAAACAAAGGAGGTGCAGTCAGATGAGTTTGAAAAATGTTTCCA
>NW_022111373.1:132731003-132732483 GCF_000313985.2 Echinops telfairi
CAGAGAAATCAAATTGTAGCATATTTACAGTTTGTTTAAGATCAAGTAACGGTTTGCAAAAGTGTAGGATACATATATTTTTAATCAATACAGTAGTGATTTTAAACTTTTAATACATGCTGTAAAACTTATAAGATATAACATTCAGGTTAAATGATTTACTATGTGAACATCATAATTGTATTCCGTCCAAGTTTGCCCAAATCATCAGCCGAAGAAGCAAACTTAATTTATCATTCAGTTTTGTAAAATGAAAGAAATGCCCTTTAGCTTTCATTTGGACAGTATTTCTTGTGGAAAAACAGCTACAGCCAAACAGCCTGTAACTGTTTTCATATCTATGGTGAATATTTTTAAAGCTAAAAAGACAACAAAATAACATTTCAAACTGCTTTACCCATCCTCTTGACATAAGAGTGTAAAATCTTACGGGTATTTTATTCAAAAAAATTTATGGATAATACTTGGGATCCCAGAATTCCAAACTAAGGGGTCCGAGGACACTCAGGGCACTGTTCAGGTTCCCATCTGGACTGTTCTGAGGCAGAGTGACCCTAAAATAATAGAACAACAGGAGTGGTCAGTCCTCTAACATCCTCACAATTATTCTTACGTTTGAACACATTGTTGCAGCCACTGTGTCAACCTTGTGGAGAATCTCCCTCTTTTTCATTGCCCTTGTACTTTAGCAAGAGGCCCTTTTTCCAGGGATTGATCCCTGCCGAAAACATGCCCAAACTACATTCAGAGGACGCCTCACCATCCTCTCTGCCAAGCAGTTTTCTGGTTGTACTTCTTCCAAGATGTATTTGCCTATTCATCTCACAGGCCATGCTTCTTAGGTTCTTAAACAGCAGGATCATTTAAAGGCATCAGCTCTTCTTTGAGATCCTTAGTCAGCATCTAACGCTCACAGACATAGGAAGCGCACATGACTTGATCAGACTCACCTAATCCTGAAAGGAACACCTTTGCATCTCAACACTCTGAAGAGACCCTTTTTTTTCTTTCTCCAGGACAAAATTTCATTTATTTGTATTTAGAAATAAATATTTCACATTCTATAATTACATATTGTTTTTGTGATTAATCACTATGCTTTAATTATGTTCAATTTGTAACCATGAAAATACATCCTGCATATCAGATATTTACATTATGATTCATAGCAGTAGCAAAATTACAGTTATGAAGTAGCAATGGAAATATTTTTTAATCATGTATTGAGGATGGTACAACTCTTATCACAATCCATACATACATCCAAGGTGTCAAGCACATTTGTACATTTGTTGACATCATCCTTATGGAAACATTTTCTTTCTACTTGAGCCCTTGGTATCAGATCCTCATATTTTCTCCTCCCTCACATCCCCCTTTCCTTATGAACCCTTGATAATTTATAAATTATTCTTATTTCATCATTTCTTGCACTGTTCGATGTCTCCCTTCACCCACTCCTCTGTTGTCTGTCCCTCAG
>NW_022111373.1:132733851-132751680 GCF_000313985.2 Echinops telfairi
AAGGTCATTTGGACTTAGAAATGGCATCCTTCATGTCATGTCTCTTCTGAATCTGACTTGAATTTCTAGTAGAGCCCTTTCTATGGACTGTTATAACTGTTATTGGATAATATTCAACAAAAGCTTACTTGCAGATGATATCAAGGGTACTGTTCAATAATTTGAGCATTCTGTTGCATCACTTCAAATATTAATGTCTTCCAGATACTTGGCCTAGGTGAGTAAGTGCTTGCAATGCTTAATCAATCAGTGTTGAAATCTTTCATTTTGTATTCCATCAATTTCTGGAGCCTTGTTTTGGGCAAATGCTTTCAGTGCAGATTGGAATTCTCCCTTCAGTATCAGTCATTCTTGATCATATGCTGCCGCTTGAAATTATTCAGTGTCAATAAGTTACTTTTGGTGCAGTGATTCAGTATATTACTACTATGTTTTTATGCTGCCTGTGTTGTTCAATATTTTGTCGGTGCACTCTTTTAAGATTACAACTCAAGGCTTGATTTTTCTCCCTCAATTCTTTCAGCCTGAAACATATTGAGCATGTTTTCTTTCTATATTTAGTTTTCTCACTCTAGGTCTTCACACATTTTATCATAAAACTTTACTTTGTCTTCTTGAAATAGCCTTTTAACTTTTCTCTTTAGATCTTTAACTTCATAATTTATTCCATTTGCTTTAACTTTAAATTTTGGAACCTCTTATGACATCCACTTTAATTTTTTTCTTCCCTATGTTTTCATTATAATTTACTTTCTTCATATATCATATTCTTGATGCCATTCTTACAGCTCATCAGGTCTTCTGCCATTAGTGTTCAGTGAGTAAAATTTGTTTTTAAGATGTTCTTGAAATTAACGTGGGATATACTCAAGGTTATATTTTGACTCTTACAGTCTTTCTTTAATATTCTTCAACTTCACCTTGAACTTACATACAAGTAGTTGATAGTCTTTGGCCTTGTTTTAGCTGGTGATATTGACCTTCTCCATTGTATCTTCTTACTCAGTTAGCCAATTTGATGACCTTCTCCATTGTATCTTCTTACTGAATTAGTCAATTTGATTCCTGTGTATTACATCTACTGACATCCATGTGCTTAGTCACCACTTAAAATACTGAAAAAAAAAATGCAATGAAGAACTTGTTGGTCTTCTCACATTCTATTAAGGGATATCTATGTTCGGATATCTATGTTCATGTCTATGAGTACGTTGTAGTTCTTCAATTGCTATTTCTTTATCTTTGTTTCCAACTATCCCATTCTAATTGCCAATGATTAGAAATGCATCTTGATTGCATGCTTGATCGATTTCACACTTAAAAGTTGGTAGAATGCTTTGATTTCTTCATCATTGACTTTAGTGGTTGTACGTAAACTTGAATAATGATTGTATTAACTGAATTTTCCTGTATGTGTATACACATTGAGCTAGCTCTGCATTTTAGTTCAAGACAGTTCTTGAAAGGTTCTGTTTTTCTGTGACTGCAATACCCTTGCTCCTGAATTTGTCATTACCTACTTGTATGATTCAAAATGGCCTATACAAGTTAATTTCAGCTCACTAAAGCTTAGGATATTGATCTTTATGTGTTCCATTTTATTTTGATGTCTCCAAGTTTTGCTAGATTCATAGTTTCTGAATATTAAAGTGTTTGCAGTGGGTTTTTTACCCTCACTTTGAGCTGTGTCCCATCAGCCAATGAAGGTTCCCAAGGCTTTCCTCCTATCATATCCTTAGAGTTGCCTGTCCTTTGGGAAGTCATCTCTTCCTCAGTTGCATGTTGAGTGCTTTTGGTCTTGAGAAACTCATCTTCTGCACAATATCTAACAATGTTCTGCTGCTATTTATAAGGGTTTACATGGCTAATCACTCAGAGAATACAGCCAATTCCTTCTTTACAGTTTGTTCTTGTCCGTAGCTCATCTATAACCTGTTCACTTTAGGTGACTCTGCTGGTATTTGAAATACAAGTGACATAGCTTTCAGAATTACAGTAACACATAAACCACCCACTAGGGCAAACTGGCAGGCAAGTGGTGCCATCATACTCTATGCAAGTGGATTGAATAACCATGCATCTGAGCAACTACGAACATAAATATACAGAGTTTCATATACATGACTCTCACAAACTAAGGGCTGTCCCTGTCATACCATTTATAACAGCAATGCTCCCAGTTTGACTCAATGCTCAAATGAAAGCTATTAAGGGACAAATAAATCATCACAACACAAATAGAAACTAGCATTTAGAGGAAATAAAGCTAGAGACATTTCCTGGCTGACCTTAAAATCCAGTCAAGTGTTTAATAATAAGAGACACCATAAGATTATTTCTATCTTACTAAAAACAAGACAGAAAAAAGGCTTTAATATAATTCAAATAACAACCTAAATAAGGCTGTCCATAGATAATATTGGGCACCATTTGTTAAACTTCAACCAGCACCTTCCAAGGTCTATCATCCCAGGTCAGCACAATTAAATGTAAAACATGTACTAGGCTTGTCATTAGGAAGTGTGCTGCCAATAAATTGTGTTATTCTTTTCATGTTGAAGGGAGTTCCCTGCTGGATGTTCTGAATCTAGACTGAGCAAAGAAAGAACACCATTTTGCATAACAAATTAATTTCCTTTCTCCCCTTCAAATCAGAAGGCCTGTGTGAAGTCAGGGATGTAATTATAGGGCAAGAAAACAAAGCTTGTCTTTGAAAGTGTTTTCAGCAGGGGAAATACACAAAATGATTTCAGAATATTGTGGGAACCCCTGCCCTCTTCCTTTTGATTAGGAAGAACTTGATAGAGAAATATGTATGTTAGGATATAATACAACGGGTAACTAACACCTAGTGGAGTTTTGAACAAATCCACGGCTCTTTTGAGCTTTATTTTTATTATTTGGTTCAGGGTTAAAAAAGGTTAACACAATGGAATCATAGTCCAAAAACTACTTACAAGATGATGAAGTCTCACTAAACAACAATAAGCCAATGTCTAACAGCAACCTACTAGGTTTTCCTTAGCTCATGTAAGATTCCCTATATCTTAGCATCAAAACCACATCCTCCTATGAAAGCCCCTCTGGTCAATACTCTGTATATGTAAGCATTCTTTTTTAGTTATTATGAAATAGAAGTGAAATCAGGTATTTAAAATGTTGAAGCATATCATATGGCATGCTTCAGGCTTCACTGTTAGTAGAACTCTTTTGGGAATCACCCATCTGTTAGTGGCCTCCCCATGCCTGATAGAAAATGAAGACTGGTACATAAACAACCAGTTCAATAATCTTGTTGCTCAAAAGTAAGGCTCTGAAAATGTTCTGTGCTCCTGCAAAGTTAGTTAGTAGCACCTTACAAACAGTATATGCACATTGAATTGGCCAATGGACGCTAGACTAGCTGCTCACCACTATAGAATGCATAGTTTCTCCTTATGTTAAAAACAGAACAAAACAGATGCCATTTGCTCTGGCATAGATATTATGGTAACTATTTAATTCTTAATCCAAATACAGCATTGTATTGGAATTCTCATCTCTCACCTCCTTCTCCACTGGGCCACATCTCCACCATATGAGACCCAGGATACTTATATCATTTATGAAACTAACTTTATCCTTTCAGAGTTCCAGATAATGCCAAAAATTTGGAAGGTGACAACATATGTTTGATATTTAAAACCATGAGACTACACGAGATTGCTGGAAAGGGAGTGCAGATGAAGAAGGGAAAGCTCCCCAAACGGGCCCTCTTCTACAATTTAAAGTCGTGGAAGAGGCATCAAAATAAGCTGGGAAGAGATGTTGGAATGGTTGGAGAAAATCTAGGAAATTAAAGCCTTTGAATTAGAATAGAAAATTAAAAAGTGAGAGAGAGTGAGAAAGTTCAGAAGCCATGGATGGTACTCCCATTAAATCTTGCAGTTTGCTCTGAAGGTGACACTAACAATTGATTATGTAAGTGAGCCCCACGGAGGCACTAGGACACTTTCAGTGGAGACACAAAATAAATTGCTAACTGGAATTAGTATAAAAAGGGAAGAACAAGGAAAAAAAAAAAGCAGGCAAGGTGAGGACAGTGACTTCAGATCATTCTAGAAAAGTTGTTGTTAAGGGAGTAGAGATATGGTACAGTAACTGGAGACCTATTGATGGGGAAATATCATGAGATAGATGCAGAAAATGCGCAAGCAATATTAAGAATATAAGAACTAAATAAATATACATTACTTTAAAAATTCAGTGTCTGCAAACTATCTCTGCATGTGAGCATGCAAGCCTCATCTCTGTTTCAAAAGAAACCGGTATCTGTCTGATGGGGAATGCCTGGTGTGTTCCCCACATTTCTGTGTTGTGCACCAGGCATCCATTGTGTGCTACAGCCCTGTTTAGCCCATACGTTCAGCTTGTGAAATATGTGCAAGGGTAAGTCACAAATATAGCTATAAAAATCATAAAACTGTTTACTGAAGACAAAGATAAACATGTGAAGCTATTGTGACTCTACATCTCCTCTGTCTAGATCATAACACTTCGGATGGTGCTGTTACCATTCTTTCAGCCTAGTGGGATACACACAGTGCAAGGTTGGCAGTTCAAAACCATCAGCTTTTTCTTTTCTTCACCAGAAAAAAAAGAGGCTTCTGTTCTTCTAAATATATATAGCCTTGGAAGCCCAAAGGGACAATTCTTCTCACTTGCATAGGATGACTATGAGTCCGAATCAACTCGGTGGCAGTGAATTTGATGTGGGAACTCTTTCTTGAAGAATTCAATGTCTTTTCATTTACAGCACATCAAAGCAGCAGTTTGGGCATTCTCCGGAAACTCCAGTAATAACTTTTAAGGGTTCTTTGAGTTCAGGGAACAAATAGAAGTTGGGAGGAGCAAGATGAGGGCTGTAGGGTGGATAGGGTAAAGTTTGCATAAAATCTGCCCTCAAGGAGTGAGCAGTTCATAGTTGTGACCTGGGGGAAAATATGCGGTGGCTTACCTGGCCCTTTCCCAACAATGCAGTTTTCCATTCTCTGAAAATTTTAAACATTTTATTAAAAAGCCTGCCGTGATTGTCGTTTGAGAAAATCTTTCAAGGTTACCCGTATGGAATCACAAAAGATAATCATTTTATCTTTGGAGTTGACTTTTCTTCCTTGAATGTAAGTGACCCAATAGATCCTCCAGTAGCCGCTACTTTCATTGAACCCTTTTCTCTGGTTCCTATTGGTAAATCCAGATCTATCTAGTTTGTTCCATAAAACCATTTTAAACGTCTTTGATCTTAAACAAAGCCTTAAGGAAAAAAATAGATCTTTACAGGTAACACACCTTTTCCCCATTTTTTGAAGCACTGTGATGAGAAGAAGATGAGTGAATGTATTACTGAGAGAACCTGCCTATAGCTGTCTGCTGACCAAACAGACAGGTTTACATGCATTTTACTCGGAACAAACCCGTGTTTATGCACTGGAATCCTAAGAGCAGTGCTGTCGGACTTACTTTCCAGTGTGAAAGACAGACTGGGTAAATAGGGTAGAGCCATGAAGTCACACTTGCCTTTGTTTAAAGAGAAGTGAGGTCCCACAGACCAGAGAGAAGAATGAGAGAGACGAAGAGAAACACCTTGAACTTGAGAGCAATGCACAGACACTCCGGCAGCCAGTAAGAGACATGTAGGCAGAGTAAGAGGGAATATAAAAGCAACGGAGCAAAGACTTTCAAAAAGGAAGACAGCGTTTGAATATTATAACTTTCTCATTCTTAACTCTTGAGCTAAAGATATTCATCATGAGGCACCTTTGCAACTTTTTGCATTAAAATAGTTATCATTTCTGAAGTTCTTGTCCACAAATATTAATTAAAAAAAATACTTTTGGATACTACCAGCAACGTTTAGACTTGGTCACCCATACTTTGGACATGTTGTCAGGAGAGACCAGTCCCTAGAGAAGGACATCTTGCTCACTAAAGCAGAGGAGCAATGATTACGAGGAAGGCCCTCAATGAGATGGTTTGACGGAGTGACTGCAACCAGGGGCTCTGCCTAACAACACTTGGGAGTGTGGCGAGGGACCCGGCAGTGTCCTCTTCTATTGAATGGGGTCGCTCTACGGCATGGCATCAGACTGACTCGATGGCACCTAACAATAACAACCTGAAAACCCTGTATCTGTGAAAGATCTAAGGAGCTGATGCTCTTATTAAAAACAATGCAAAAAGTGCCCTTAAGTGGTAACATCCATGGCTATAATATCTATGTCTCAACTGTAATTATATTTACAGCTCTAATATCCATTCCAAATTTAAAAATGTGTTCATTTCCGAATGATTTCTTATTTTTCCACAAGACATATTAAGAAAGTGAAATTCAAAAGTTATCTGGAGATGCATCTTTGTATCTTAACTGAGTTGAAGTTATTTTGACAGATGAAACCTACAACCAAGATTAGTTTTAGAAGACATAAAATTAGCATAGAAGAATCTTGCATTTGAAATAAGTATAATGTTGTGATTAATAAATATTTGAAGAATGGTGACATTCTTAAATCATTCTTTTATATGACAAGATTAGTAATAGAATGTATTTAAGTGATACACCTTGAGTCTATTGGCATTGTGTGTCTAATACTATTTGTGTACTTGAGTATTTCAATATTTGTGTGTATAGTGAGCCAACCCCTGAATGTGGTGTATATTTAAATAATCTCTGCCAAGATGTAGTACAAGAAGAAGTCTTGACTACGGTTTTATTATGGGATTTATCAAGACACCGTATTCCTTCCTAATGGAGACTTTGAATTGGGTTTTGGTTATCAAACTGTAGAAACCATTAAGGGTGTGGACGTGTCTTTCTGTTCTGTGTGGTGACTTCTTTTAGTTGTATGACAATTATGATTTTATGTGCAACCAATGATGCCCATGCTCTTCTCTAAGTATTTAATGTATCATCTGTCATACAAGCAAAATCGGTTCTGTAAATGTAGCTGCAGAGTTTATGGCTGGTTTTCAATCAGCCTTCTCCCTTGGCAGCACACTGGGTCTCCTGTTACAGAGCTAGTCCAAGCACTGAGCACTCACTTCTTTTACCTTTTATGTCTCTTCTCTCACACAAGTGCCCCCCGGAGCTTTGTGGGTCTTGCAGGTGGTAGGCATCAGATCAATATTGACTACTTGATTAATATGATGTACAACAGGAACTATTGTGGGAGGATGTGCTCTGTCTTTCATTTTATTTGTTTTTCCCCATTTCAGGTTTTCATTCCCCCGCCCCCTGACTCCTGAGTTTTGTTGTTGCTTCTTCAATGTGTATGCGTGTGTGTTTTACCTCTTTTCAAAGCAAAGCTTTGTCGACATCGCCTGTTGCCTTTGGTAGACGCCATCAAGTCAGTTCCAACTCTTGCAACCATTTGTGCAACAACACAAAGCATTGCCAAGTCTGGTGGAAGCCTCATAATCGCTATTCTTCTTCTTTATTCTTGTGCTCTAACGCTGCTGCTTTAGTGTGTGTTTATGTTTCCTTTTTCCTTTCCCTGCACTTGAGACTTTCACACATTTATAAAGAAGTATTCCCGAGTGATTGGAAATACACAATTTGGTGTGAAGTTCTCTGAATAGGAAACATGAGCATAACTCATGGACAGAAACATACCTCTGTGCCGCTGACGCTGAGGTGGTCTCTCAATCTGTATTTCATTTTCACAGCTGTATCTTAGGAGGTTGAATTCTAGCATGTGACCCTGATGGTCTTTCAGGGACTAGTAGTATGAATCTTTGCAAAGAGCTTTGAGTTTTGCTACTTGTGGTGGCTGTTAGTTACCATTGAGTCTGTGTACATCTGAATGAAACTCTGTGGGTCCTGTTATATCCTCACAATGGCTGTTATGTTTGAACTTAGTTTTGCAGCCACTGTGTGCTCTATCTTATTGAAGGTCCTTTCTTGCTCTTCCTCAATTTTGTAAAATAGATGGTGCTTTTCTGGAGACCGGTCTCTCCTGAAAATACACCCAAAGCACTTGAAATAAAGTCTGGATTTCTTTCTTTCTCTCTTCCTTCCTTTCTCTCTCTCTTGTTCTTTCATTTCTTCTTCTTCTTCTTCTTCTTCTTCTTCTTCTTCTTCTTCTTCTTCTTCTTCTTCTTCTTCCTCCTCCTCCTCCTCCAAGTCCAAATCCATTTCTGTTACTTTTCTTCCTCTTATTGGCTTCTCAGGAGCATTCTGGATGTATTTCCTATAGGACAAATTCACTTGATCTTCTGACAGTCCATGATACTTTTAATATTCTTCAACAGCACTGCATTTCAAATACATTAAGTCCTCTCCAGCCTTCCTTATTCATTGTTCAGCTTTCCCAGGTGTGTTAGTCCGGGTTGACTATAGAAACAAATCCAGAGGCATTCAAATATGTGTATAAGAAAGAACTTTATATACCAGAGCAGTTGAATATTGAGAATGCATCCCAGCCCAGCCCAGATCAAGTCCATAAGTCCAATATTAGCCCATATGTCTGATACCAATCCATAACGTCCTCTTAGACTAATAAAACATGTGCAATGATGCTGAATGCAGGAAGATCACAGGCCAATGGATTCAAAGTCCTGTGGATCCAGTGGTCTTGTAAGCATCTCAGTGCTGGGAGGGTTCTCCACATGGATGCTCCAGCTCAGAACACTAGTGTAGTTCTATGTGTCTTGTCAGCTGCAACGTCTGCCAGGGATTGAGCTGAGAGATAGTGTCTCCTGCCTCCTGGGAGGAATACAAGAGTTCCCAGAATCCTCAGGAGAAAGTCATGCCCATACAGAGGCCTCACTGGCTATATCCTGATTGACAGGCTAAACTCTACTTCTTCACTCTTATTCCTCAAATTGACACCAGATTTTATAACTACCACAACAAGCTTATATGGCTATTGAAAATACCATGGCTTGAATATTACCCCTTATACTTGATCCAAAGCTGCACTATACAAGGAAGAACAAAACAGCAGGATTGGAGAAAAAAATTTATTAAAACTCTGCAATAGGTAGATGACACAGCTTTATTTGCTGAAAGTATGAGGAATCGAGGCTCTTGCTGATGAGGATCAAAGATGGCTATTTCAATTTTGATTGCAACTCACTATTCTGAAATCCAGAATCACCACAGCCGGATCAATAGACAAGAAAAACAGAGAAAATATGAAGTTGACAAAGATTTCATTTTATTTGACCCTCCTATTATTGACTAAGAAAGCAGCAGTCAAAAAATTATTGGGGAAATCTGCTACATAAGATTTCTTTAAAGTATTGAAGAATAAATATGTCACTGGGAAGACTCAGGTGCAACCTTATACAAGCCGGGATATTTTCCGTTGCCTCACATGCATGTGACAGTTACATATTCAATTAGGAAGACCGATACATTTGCATTATGATGCTGGAGACTATTGAAAGTACTGTGGGATCCCAGAAGAAGAAGAAACAAATCTGTCTTGGAAGAAGAATAGCCCGAAGGACCTCAGAATCAAGAATGGCTAGACTTCTCTCGCGTCCTTTGGTCATGCTATCAAGACTAGTCCCTGGAAAAGGTCATGATGCTTGGTAAAGTAGACGATCAGAGAAGAAGCAGAAGGCCCTCAATGAGATGGATTAGCATAGTGGTTGCAACAGTGGGCAAAGATATAGGCATGGTGAGGATGGCGGGCCCACCGATGGGTCATATTCTATTCTGTTGTACAAAAAGTTACTATGACTTGGGATTGACTCAACAGCATATAACAAAACAACACACTAACATTTTGTCAGTCAGTGGTAGCCAACTCTTCTACTTTGTTCTTCTCAAACTATTATATGGTACCCTTTAATTTTCTACTTGAATCTCAGCATCTTAACTAGAAGAGTCTGACCAATATCTCTGTCTCAGAAAACCACTATCTTTTGTCTTTTATAGCAAAAATTAGGATCTGAAGATGAACATTCATGGGTATTATATGAAAATGCCATAAAGAAAAATAAGGTAGCTGATTCCATGTACAGTAGGAGATACAAAGTAAAAGTTAAGGCCTAGGCTAAAAAAATTAATTTAATTTAGTCACATGTGTACACCAAGATTTAGCCTCCGATGTGCTAGGGTCATTTTTTTTAACAGTTTATTGGGACAAAATCCACATGTCACACAGTTGAATAATTCAATCATATCAAGACGAGTTGTGCAATCATTCTTCAATCAATTTTAGAATTTTTTTCCTTGTTCTTCTTGTTATTATCTCCCCATTTACCCACAATAAAGGTCATTCTTTATTTAAGGTCCATGTTAAACATTAAGATCATGGAGAGGATTTTTGAGTTCAAATTCCAAGGAGAACAGTGGAGAGAAATACTTAATGTTTTCCCTCTTTTTTTTGGTTCATGAGAGAGCTAGTTTATTGTGCCAGCCTGTCTGATAAACGCAAGTGGGATTAATTGAAGGATGGAGAGATAAATGGCTCCACGAGCCTTGCCTTTCTTGTCTCTCGCACTTCGATCTTCGGAACAGTGTGTGGCGGCCTTGCTTGTTCTGAGCCTCAATTTACAGGCTACACTACCTATGGGAAGCCTAGCCTGTGGACAGTGTCTCTGTAAGTTGAGGTCCCTTTGAGACCACAAGATTGAAATTTACATCTCTTGATCTGGGGACTGACAGTTTGTGAACTGGCTGACAGTAGGTGACCTGCCTTGCTGTTTTGCTGCCTGTACTGGGATAGCTTAGCCCTCTTTCTACAGAGGACTACCAGGCGGCCCTCAATACTTGAAGGACTGCTAGTGTCTCACAACTATCTCTCACCAGAGTGAGTTGCACTGAGCTATTTGTACTGCTTTATAATTTAACTGTTCATTTCTTGTATTATATATCTATCTGTTTATAATTTAACAGCTCATTTCTTATGTTATGTATATCTATCTCTATAAATATATATATATATATATAAATATCAGCAATCTGGTTTTATCTCTCTAGAGAACCCTGTCTAACACAGTTGACACGTTCATTCATTCCTTTGTCCATTTATTCAAGAAGTAACCAGTGCAACGAGGCAACCTTTTCTTCTGTTATTTATGAGGTAACCATGAACTAGAGATGATTCTTTGGCAATGAACAGCATTCCTAAGGCAATTAGAAGATCTGATTCCCTGTAACCTGGAAGCTCATTACATATATAGAGTTATAATATATGAACACCAAAATTAATTGAGTCGCAAAGCAAATTATACTCCACAAGCATTCCTAAGCACTGTCTACATGCCTCCTCCTCTCTGTAGGCTGTTGTCACCTAAACACTCATCCCTGCTCACCAATATCGTGCATTTACTGGTTGCTCTTGAATCTGGGTATTGCAGCATCTCTTCTTTTTTTATTGCTTACTCTCATTTTCCAAAGATAAGCTCTCAGTGGACCCTGAGGAAACACGGTCTTTCCTAATGTCCTACTTGGTGAGCACGGCTCTTCAGTTCCTGTGTAGCATGGAGCATGTCAGTATTATTTATAATGATGGTTCAGGCCAAAGTAAAACCATATGATTAAGTGTTTTGATTATGAGACCAAGTGTTTCATTTGTCTGGGACTGATGAGGGGGAAGGTGGTTTATTTATGACACCGTGTGTGTGTGTGTGTGTGTGTGTGTGTGTGTAACTGAAACCTCAACAACAAAGAATAGAGGAGCCTTCTCTTCCAATTCAGCTTCTGGAATTTCCTCGTGCTGAATTTCTTCAGCTGTGAAATGGGTAATAATAGTTCCCACTTAGACTATTGTTTTGAGAACTAAACGATGTAAAATATCTAAGGGGTGTAGCAGTCCTTGACACTCAGTAAAGAGTAAGTTATCTAACAGAACCTGAAGTTCAAGGCTCGCGTTCACCAGACAGATGATTCATTGCAATACCATTTGCAGGCTCTTATCTTTTGAGCGACATTCCTGTTTCTCTTCCCAGTGCTTATTTATTGATTGATTGCCATGTGTGGCCACTGCCATTGTCTGCTCCTTTGCTTTAAAAGAGTCTATGGGTCACAGATGTGTCCCGTACATTGACGCATGCTACTTGCTACCATCTAGCTGAACATTTAGGGAAATAGTTCATTTCCTTGGGAAATGCATTTTGCATTTTGCAAATTTGAAATTAGATGTGAAAGTGCACAGCATTGACCATGTCTAGGCTTTCCTGTTTTATTTTAACAACCCCTTATCAGACATGAATATAAGTCTTCCTATATACCACACATGATTCTAAGTGCTTATCAACATCAGTGCACTTATAAGGAGCATTTATAATATTGGGAGAACGAATAATGCATTTGTGAATCACTTATTTAGTAGAATCCTCTTTCAATAATAGTTGCTTTAAATATTTAAGTGCAACTTAATTTAGCTTAAGTGCTTTTGGACTGCAGTCCCTGGAAACCATGGGGTTCTTTTCAGGGATGCTGAGAGAATCCTGTCTGCCTCTCAGTATTTGGGTATCTCTTGAGCTTCTCCGTGGTGATAAATCATATAGCACATACCCTACTTTGCTATGCTGTTAGGATCTCTGCATGATCCAAAAGCAAGGTGTGCAAATAAAGAGATTTATCTCAAATTATCACAAATGAAGCTGAATGGTTTTAGTAGATAGGGTATCTCTTCAAGGCTAAGTGACCACATTCTCTACTTAAAAGCTCAGATCACAATAAAATACAGTTTAGAAATGGCATGCCATCTCTTGGAACCACATTCAGACAGAAAGGTGAAATTTATTTTATACTCTCAATACATGATTATGCACATCATACAAGCTGTTCAGTATTATAGGGATTAACTGAGACCCGTTTTCTCAAGCTTTTCATGACCCAGGTTAGATTAAGCTTTTTCTCCTAAAAAATTCATTTCTTACCAATAAATAATCATGAATTGATTGCATGCCTGCATTAGAAATAACTTTCATGCAGCAGTATTTATAAAAATATGAATGAACATATATTACACTAATGTTTCTTATATATGTGTCCTGCTTAATTTAAAAATCACATCTTTAATTTCAAAGGAAATATTCTTATTTACATAAAAGTTTGGGAGAAAGTTAAAGCTTTCTACTCTTATAGTGTTACAGCCTCAGAAACCGTCTGAGGGAATTCTATCCTGCTTTATAGGGCCACTATGAGTCAGCATTGACACAGGGCCAGTGAAGTTTTTTTATATATAATAGTGTGGCACTGTCAGTTTAGCATTGGACAGTTAACTACAGGGTCAGTTATTCAAACCCACCAGCTACTCTGCAGGAGAATGATGAGATTGCTATGAAGTAGGATTTACAATTTCAGAAAACCTATAGAGAGTTACCGTGGGTCAGAATTGACTTGATAGAAGTGGGTTGTTTAAAAAAATGTAGTAGTAGTAGCAGGACTGCCTACATTTACATATTTAAATAGTTCAAAAATTGAGTGTTTTATTGACTCTGCAATGACACCCAACTCTGGACCATAGCAAGCGATGGCTAATATGGTGACATCGTGACAATCGGGAATATCAGAATACTTCATTATGCTTCTGCAGAACCTGTATATAGACGGAGTCAGTCACTGGGAAACTGAATGATTTCAAATATTGAATGATTTTAATCTTACCAAAACATGTCTCCTGAAGGTAATCCAACATTAACCTTACTTTTTTGTTGTTGTCACTTGCCCTCAAGATGGTTCCTATCATGAATATCTTATACACATCAGGTATCCATAATTTACACATAAGGTATATAAATCACTAAAGAGATTCAAGAAAATGCTGCCTCATCCAGCCCCATCTACTATGTTCACTTCTGCATCTATTGTGTCCATGCATTTCATTGAGTATCTCCATATTTTCTGTTGCCTATTGAACCAAAGAAATCCCTGGTGGAACAGCAGTTAAAGCACTCAGTTGTTAATTGACAGGTTGGCAGTTTAAACCCACCAGCTTCTTGGTAGGAGAAGGATGTGGCGTCTGGTCCCAGAAAGATTTACAACAACCTTCCAATCCATATGGGGCAATTCTACTCCGATAGCATGCAGGTCACTACGAGCTGACATGATACCATGTCTTCCCTGATGGTATGTCCAAAGGAAGGGAGTTGAAGAGTCTTCCCATGTTTGCTACTAAAAAGCTTTTTGTTTCTTTTACTTCTTCTGAGTCTAACGGGTTTCCATCTTATTGGCTGCTGATGGTGCATTCACTTTTCTTAACCAACAGCACAGTCCCAGAGCATCAGCGCTTCCCTTTCTTTGCCAGTACCTAATTTTTGCATGCATATGAGGCTATTAAAAAGACCATGACCTGAATCAGATACTCCCCAGTTACCAAAGTGATTTGCTCTTTACAATTTAAAAGAAGCCTTTCAAAACAGTTTTGTCCAAAGGCCTGTATTATTTGATTTCTTGACTATTGTCTCTATGGATGTTGATTGCTGATCCAGGCAGAATGAAATCATTGAAACTTCCATCCCTTCCCCATTTTTCATGCTGTTTGTCAGTACTGCTGTGAGATTTTTCATTTTCATTTTCCTCAGATTCAAGTGTAATCCATACTAAAAGCTATAATCTTTAATGCTCATTGGTAAGTACTTCAAAAAACCTTCATTTCCAACAAGCAAGATTGTGTTTTTTGATTGTCACAACAAAACTGTGCACTAGATCATTCCTAATGTCCTTTCACGATGTAAAGTCACCAAACTTTAAGAATAGAGAAGCAATAGGGAAAGAAAAAAAATACATAATTCTAGGTTTTTAAAATTTTTAAAAAATAAGTCAGACAGGGCCAACAGTAAACCAGATTATTGATTAGGGAAAATCCAGTGTCAAAAGAGCATGCCTCTCCCATAATGGTTTTTCTCATCAAAGGACACAAAGAAGAACATTTTTTAGTTGCTCATAAGCATTTGTAATAAACTCATGATTAAAAAAATATTATATTTATTGCCTTACTCTTCATGTGAAGTTATCTTCCATAAAATAAAATGCAAAACAACTATGGAAATGCCTTCAAGAAAGGAATCATTTCATTGTTATTCTATAATGCTTACCCATTTTGCTTATTCAGCTTATAATACAACTCTTGTAACTGTGCTGTCTCACCGGATGATGGTTTGGAACTTGGTCTGCAGCCATTTTCCCGAATGAGATAAACAACAGCTTTAGGCAGTGTTCTGAATTCCTTCCATCTAAATATGAATATTTCACATGATATCCTTTTGAGAAGAATGTATTTTGATATGAACAGGACATGCTTTTGGTATGATTTCAAAAATTTTAAAGGCGTTTGTGCAGGCTGTTTGTGGCATTTACATATTAGCATTTTCAATCCATATATTATGTAGGCCACTTATTTAACCTGCAGTTAGAGAGATGACCATTTTTAAAAAATGAGAGTAAACTGGACAACGTATTCATAACACTCCATTAAAAATATTGTCCCCTGAGTCAATTCCAATTCATGTTGACCACACGTGTCAGAATAGAACCGTACTCCCCTAAGGCTCACGCTCCTGAATCAGGTCCACAGGTCCCCATTCCAAGTTGTCTTTGCATGAAATCCACCCCAGACTTTTTGGTTAGCATCCAACCTTGATGAACTTCTCCACCACTTTGAGACGTCGCCAATTCCCTAAAGATATGCAATTATATGGTTACTAGATTCCAGACTCTGGAATCATAAGCTCTGATTCTGCACCTATTGTACAGATCTGGGGTGTTCCAAGTCAAAGGAAAGCAAATTCAAGTTATATGTAAATAGCAAAATCTTGAAGGGAAAATTATATGTGTTTAGATGTGTTTTCTGTGTAACCAATCATTCCATGCTTTTTGTTCTAAAGCAACAGCCTGTGTTTTATGTTTATAGTGTCTGTAGACCGAGAATTCAAGTAGCATAAGGGTTTCTGGGGAGTACAGTGGTGGCGGCAGCAGGGTGGGGGGTAAAAGGGAGCTGATGTCAAGGAGTTCAGGAAAGAGAAGAATGTTTTGAAACAGATTGTGATAGCAATCGTAGAATAATTCTTGATGTGATGGAACTATGAAATGATATGATATCTATATTAACTACCAATTAACTGGTTTTGAAAAAAAAGAATTCATAGTAGGCACATAGGGAAGACTTGACTTCGCTCCCTGTTTTCTGGAGTCTCAAAGACAAGACTTGAAAACTCAGGGGTTACATAATGGGCTGGCTGCTGAAATCATCTGGAAACATCTTCACGCATGTCTCATACATAGAGCAGGGCAGCATGAAGCCAGGGCTCAACTCAGCCCATCGCCTGCAGTATCTCCATGTGACTTGGCTACCTTATACCATGGCAGCCCCAGCATTGTTACAGTGACTCAGGACTAAGAAAGGGGGCTGTGTAGCATTCTATGCTTATGGTCTTGTAAGTCTCACAGTATCACTGCTGTACCTTTCTTTCTGATTGTTTGCTTGCGTTTATCTAAAGATGAGCCCATGCCTCTCCAAAATACAAGTGCAAAGTAAAGAGAGACCAATTCACCATTAGAGGACTATTATAAGGCTGGATTAAAACTGCCACAAAATTTAGAAAGACAAATGTTCTAAGAGATACCTTAGCAATGACTTGCAAACCTGAGCAATCTACAGTCCAAAACCCTGGTGGTGAATGGTGAAGAGTTAAGCCCACGGCTACTGGTCAAAGAAGGTGGTGGTTTGAACCCATCCAAAGCCGCCCTGGAAGGAAAATTTGGCATCGATTTCCAAAAGCGTGTTGCCTTTCAACCCCACCTGGAACACAAGTCCGCTCTGAAACACGTGGGATCGCCATAAGTCTGGATCAGCGCTATCTCACAGCCACTGGCTTGGTTTAGTTGGTGGTTGTAATAGGTCTTGGGGAGTTCCGCTGGCACCTGCTCAGCGTGGTGACCCTGCAGAAATACCAGTGACCACATAGCTAGCTTTTTACTGCGTGGCAGCAACATGCCAGGCACCACAGCACGACACAGTGACAGGCAAGTGGTGAGTTTTGTCAGTATAGATTAGAGAGTGCAGTCATCCACCAATAAAATGGTTGCAATCTCAAATCCACCCAGAAAGGCCCAGAAAGATAGGTCTGGGGATTTTCTTCTCCCTCCAAATCAGCCCCTGAACACCCTCCAGTGTACAATTCTGAGACACCTTGGGGTCACTGTGAGTCAGCATCAACTAGAAGGTATAGATAGTCATCTGGGGTTGGGCACATTTTCACCCTTCCCTTCCTCAGACCTATCTCTCAGTGCAGGAGGACCTTGGGCATCTAACATGACACTGGGAAGAAAGTGCATAATGATTTTTGTTTCTCTTCCCTTCTTTGATTCTTTAGTGATACTTCCTGTATTCAGGAAAATAATGTCCACAGAGATGTTTCAAAGGCTAGCGACATTAAACACAAAGCTTAAACAAATTTCTAAGGATGAAAGAACAATTCCCAGGTAGAGAAATATGATTAAAAGTATATTCACTGAAGTACACAGAACCTCGGTGATTTTTCATTTTTGCTGTCACAGGCTGACAAGGATCTTGTTAGCAACAGAAAGTGGGACGAGGGTTGGGTTGATTTTCATGTCCAACACACAGGTCTGACAGGATCAAAGATGTAGCATTACGCTTCATGGAAACATTTGATGCTGATATGACAGGCTTGATCTCCTTTAATATCCACAAAATTCTTTAAGGAAAATTTGATGCTTCTACATTTAGCATTTGTGAACTCTTAAAAAATCATTTTATTGGGGGCTCTTACAGCTCTTATCACAATCCATACATACATCCTCAAGCACCTTTGTACATAATATGTTGCCATCATCATTTTCAAAACATTTCCTTTCTACTTGAGCCC
>NW_022111373.1:132753012-132754944 GCF_000313985.2 Echinops telfairi
AAATCAATTTATTGGGGCTCATACAATTCATCACAATACATAGATCAATTGTGTAAAACATATCTATACATTTGTTGCCCTCATCATTCCCAAAATTCGCTTGCCTCTTGGGTTCCCGGAATCAGCTCATTTTCCTTTAACTATACTTTATTAGACTTTATGCTTCCTTTATAACGTGTTGTTGGTTGTTAGGTGTCTGAGTTGGATCCAGCTAGTAGTAATTCTTTGTACACTAGCCTGGAACACCGCCAGGTGCTGTGCCATCCTGCCAGTTGTTATACTTGAGTGCATTGTTGCAGCCTCTGTGTCAATTGGCATCTTGAGGGTTTTCTCTTTGTCACTGCTCCTCTACTTTACCAAGCGTGATGTCTTTTTCCAGGTGCTGTCTCTCTGATAATATGTCTGAAGTGTGTGAGATGAAGTTACTCCATCCTCTCTTTACCAAACATTCTGCTCGTACTTCCTCCAGGACTGATCTGTCCATTGTTCTGGCAGTCCACAGTATTGTCAATACTGTACAACAACTACACTTAATATGCATCAATTGATCTGTGCTGTTCCTTAATCATTATTCAGCTTATTTATAATACAGATATGATTATTCTTTGAATGTGAAGGAAAAGTAAAGAAGGTTAATGTATATAGAAATATGTAGGAATGTCTGGTCTTCCATATGTGTGGATATATGTGTCTATATGCATATTAGAAAAACATAACCCCCAAATACATATTATGTAACCATCTCTTTTCTTTTCCTAATATTCACGCCATTAATTTCTTTGCTCAAAATTAGATCCTACATTTTATCAGCTATTCAGAATATAAATTAATATCTTTTTTTCCACCAAAAACTTGACATATTTTAAAAATGTTAAAGGATAATTGATCCACCACTGTAAAGAGAAAAACAAAACTTCACTAAACTCAAACTTTACTTACGTGGTACTTTGTGCCCTTTGTGAAGTAAGGGTCTAAACTTAATGAAGTAGTCTCTGGGGAAAAAACAACAACAACAACAACAACAACAACATCAAAACATTTCGGCTCATTTAATTAAGTCTAAGGATTTTTCCATTCATTTATACTCGGAATTAATTAGCACTCATTTTTATTGGCGAACGTAAGGCGGAGTGGTGCAGCTGGGAATGCACTGCTGAGCAAGCAAACACAATGGCTGTGCTCATCTGCAGCCTGGAGTCAGGATGCCTAAGGATGCGACATTAGCACAGGTCGTGATGAAATATGTTTACTCATTTACACAGTAATCACTGTGGCATGTTGTATGTTCCCTGTTTTCCAAACATCTTACATAAGATACAGGTTTTTTAAAAAAAACCACCAGACTTATTTGTAAGATATGAACTAAATACACTGGTGGCAGAGTGCAATGCAATTTCATCCACAGAGTCTTAATCATTCTTTTAATGAACACGGAGGACTCAGAATATCATGGATCACATTAATTTGCAACAGCAACCTTGTCGTCATATGGAAAAGCCATTGATTGGTCTTAAACTTCCCCGTGTACAGTCAGAGACTCAGGTGAGTGCTTGCATAATTTAACAGAGGACAGCTCAGCCCTTGTACACAGACAAGTCCTCATTGTCACATACAATTGTTTTTAATCTGAAACATGATGCTGAAACAATGATAAGACCTCTGGATCACTTTAGAGACTTTAAGAGGGCCCCCTCTGCTCGATAAACATCAATTCCTGGACACAGGATTTGCCTTCCTTATCTCTCTCATTCACATTTCACTTCCCTTCTTGACTCACCCAGGGGTTAATACCTGTATGTGTTTGTGCTCATGGGGGATTAACTCAAATTCCGTGAACAGCATAAAAGAGCATAAATAAAGAAAGATAGATTTTTGAAAGCATTTTATAGTGCAATAGAGTTCAGCACATATTTTTAGTACACCTATTTACAA
>NW_022111373.1:132755096-132766944 GCF_000313985.2 Echinops telfairi
TGAAATGACATCTTTCGAGTTCCCAGGCCAATAAATGAGACACAAGTGTGGAAAATCAGGCTGCTTTACTCTTAACTGAAAGCCTTTTCTGCTCTTTCACCATCTCAAAGTTGGAAAACAGATACCTATTGTTGCTTAATCTAAATATTCTGAAAAAAAATCTAAATACACTTTAAATCCTACATTGCCTGGAAAAAGATTAAATACAGAATGAGAAAAAAGGGAGTAAGAATAAAAAATACTCTGAAATATTTCTCGAATTTTAAAACATGCAGTAAAGTAGGTTCTAATCACTATATCTCATCGCATCGAGTTGAGGCCAACTAATAACAACTCTACAGGACAAGGTATATCTGGCACTAACTTTTCAAGACTGTACGACTGTACCTCTTTCTGAGCACACAAATCCCATCTTTCTTCTGCAGAGTGGCTGCTGGTTTCAAACTGCTGACTTAATGGTTAGAAGACCAGTGTGGAACCACTACACCATTCAAAATACATCTGTGAATCCATAAGAAAATGAGATCATTTTCATATATTATCATGAGCCAATACTATCTACTTAAGCTCAGACAAACACGCCCATATACATGCATTGTACTTGAAGTAAGTGTAGTATCTGTGCGTATTATTGTGCTGCTTCTCAAAAGAGAATGTAGACATATGCTCGATTTGACCATGCGTTTGGTAGATTTCTCTTAAACTAGTTTGGAGAAAATTTAAGAACTGGAATTGCACTGATGATTAAGAACTAGTTTAATAAAATATCCTTAAGATTGCTTATAGGATCAGTGTCAACTTGATGAATGTGCATGCTTCATAGCTCTGTACTTGGCCCTGAAATTTCAATAGCAAAGTCTTTTTAAAAATTAATTAATTAATTTAATTTTCAATAGCAAATTCTGTTGAAAACAAAACACTGTATTTATCCAAATAAACTAAAATGACTGGGTTTATCTTCTACAAGGATAAGACCAAAAGCCTTGTAAACCTTTATTAAATAAACAGGTAAAAAACTAGCAGCTATTGTTTTCCAAAATAGTCTCCATCTAGGTTATGCAATATTTTTGCCCCCCAAAATCATTTGATGGGAACCAATAGAGATAACATGTTGTTTCTTAGTCCAATCACATAGTGGTATGGTACAATTGCGACCATAATTAGTTTGAAAACCTTCTCTTCCTTCTTGAACTCCTTAACATCCTCTCCCCTTTACCCTTCCCTCCACCACTGTACCCCCCAGAACCCTTATTCTACTTGCTGTCTCTAAAGGTTCACCAATCCCGAGTTTCATATACTGAACAACAGAAAATATAGGTCAATACGCTTCTGATTATGGTTTTTCTATCTCTCGAAAGACATCATGCTTGGTAAAGCAGAGAGGCAGCAAACACGAGTAAGGCCCCCAGTGAGTTGGATTGACACAGTGGCTGCCACAGAGGGCTCACAAACAGGAACGATTGTGAGGATGGCCCCGAGCCAGGCAGTGTTCCATGCTGCTATGCTTACGATCACTATGGGATGGAACTGACTGGACGACAACTAACAACAACAACAGCAGCAGCAGCAACAAACCTTCCAGAAGAAGTCTGCTTGGCTCAAGTGACACCCTTGTCAAAAAGGCATCCTGGGCATCCTTGAGAGTCTCAACTCAGGTTCCTTTGACATGGCTTTGGGTTCCTGGGATAAAATGGAGTTTAAGGGAGCACAAACGGGCTGGCTGATGGATGAGATAAAGTTTATTAAGGATTTTCTCAAAGGCAAGTGCTTGCTACACTCAAAGAATGAGCAAATGCATTGGTCATCTACTGCTAAGAGGTCACAACCGTGGGAAATCCTAAGGAGAGCCATTCCATTGTGGATCACATAGGTTCAAACTGACTTGGAATCAACTCTGTGACAAGCGGTGCACACTGTTTGAAAGGGACCAGTGGTGAGAGTGGTGATACCGGAGAGTGGAGGGAAGGTGGGGTGGAAAGGGGCAACCAATTATAAGGATATAAATATAACCTCCTCTATGGGGGATGGACAACAGAAAAGTGGGTGAAGGGAGACGTCGGAGAGAGTAAGACATGACAAAATAATAATTTATAAATTATCAAGGAATCATGAGGGAGTGGGGAGTGGGGAGGGAGGGGGAAAATGGGGCTCTGATACCAAGGGCTTAAGTGCAATATTTTGAGAATGATCAGGGCAATGAATGTACAAATGTGCTTGACACAATGGGTGAATGTACAAATGTGCTTGACACAATGGATGGATGTATGGATTGTGATAAAAGTTGTATGAGCCCCCAATAAAATTATTTTTTTTAAAAATGGTTATACATAGAGATAAAATGTAGAGAAGAAAAAGGGGGTCAATTTGGGGTTAGAAATAACTACAGAGGTGCAAAGAGCACCATGTGACACAAGGGTCAGGAGGTGCCTCCCTGAGGAAGTGGAGAGACACCAAAATTTGGAAGAAATTAGGGAAGTAATCACAATGGTTATCTAAGTGATGAATGTTCTAAAAGAAGAAATGAAAGGATACAGCAAGGCTTAAAGGGGCTTGGGGGGAACCATGGGGCATGGGGACATGCTTGCTATGCTCTGCTAAGTGCACAGGGATCCATGTGGAAGGTGTGGTGTGAAGAAAAGGTTATAAGAAAAGAGCTCAGAGAAGTCCCTGGAGGCTAGATTCAGCGACGCCTTGTGGGCCAATCAGAGTGGAGACTTTCTGGCTTTTCAGGGTTTTGAGCTGAAGATCTGAGGATGGAATAAGATGTCATCTCTGCCTAAAACAGATCCCTTTGGTGGCTGCATGGACATTGTGTACTAGCAGGGAACGAGGCAGAAGGAAGAATCCTGAGGAAGCTCCTGCAGAGCTATGAGGTTGGCTGGGAAACTGAGTACGTGTTGTGAAAGAGTTGGAAGTCAAGAGTATCTCCCATCATGGTCTCCTTGGGAGAGTGACGCTTTGCACATGTCAATATTTCAAATCCTTGCAGAAGTGTAATGTGAAGGATCAAGCGATTTATAGACTAAACTCAAGCAATTTGTTAATAAGTGAGTTTATGGAAGAAGCCCGGGTGTTGTGCCTTTGTTAAATCCTTGTCTACTAACCAGAAGGTTGAGGTTGGACTCCACCTAGCAGGCAATGCGCCTGGTGCTGGGCACCTACAAAGTTTATGGGCTAGGAAACCCTCATCGATGGTTCTCGTCTATCCTTTGGGATTGTTTGATTCAGAATCGTCTCAAGAGCGTATCACAATGACAAGCTTATGGAAGTGATAAGCCTACATTCTGTTACTAGATTAATTAGAGAATGGATACCATTGAACTCTAAATCAGTCTCGGAATCAAGCCTTGATGATCATCATCTCTTTTAATAAACTCATGCCCACTGATTTTATCATACCTCTTTACAATGGAGGAAAATAAAGCTTAAGAAGTTAAGGCTTATGGGGAAAAAAAAAGAAGTTAAGGCTTATGAAAATTTACCCTCCTAGTCAGTATTAGGTGCACCCTGGTGGCAGAGTGGGGAATAAATGGACTGCCAGTTGCAAGGTCAGCAGTTTGAAACCATCAGCTGCTCAGCGGGAGAAGGATACGTTTTCTACTTCCCATAGGAGTTATCGTCTTGGAAACTCACAATGGGCAGTTCTAGCCTTCTCTCAAGGATCACTTTGAGTCAGAATAGACTTGATTATCATCATCATCAATATTATTAAGAATTGCCAACCCTAGAGTATCTAATGCTCTAGAGTTAGCAATTCTTTGTGATGTGATTCTTGCAGAAAACTTGGAAAGATGTAGTCCTGTTAATTACCTTAAATAGTGCAAATTCTCCCATCATTTTTTAAAAAGTAGCTTTATCTTTTTTCAGGTGCAGGACGGGTCCGTGTTTGTTTCTGTTGTGCGTAGGGTCAGTGTGGGTAGGAACTGACTCAGTAGCAGATAACAAGAACAATCTCTTTTCAAACTGAGGGTGTTATGAAAAAGCAGATCTGATATAAATGCAAACACTATGCTTATAAATGCCACTGTCTTAATGGAAAAAAAATGACCCAAACTCTGCTATAAAATAGGGAAATTTTGAAGTATTCTCTCAGATATTAAATGCCACTTTTAGAGGTGTTTTGCAGAAAAATGTGTTAACTAAAAAGAATTTACACTATATTTTCATGTCTCTTACATCACTGGTATTCCGTGCTTTGTATTTTTGGGGGGGCTATATAAACTTAGAAAAGAACCCGATAGCTCATAATAAATCTTTTTCAAGTTCCACCACAAGTAACTGTGTGTGGTTCACACAGATCAATCATCCATCCCACCGTAGTCACCATCAAATGACTGAAGGATTCTCTTTGGCAATTGTCCCAGGAAACAGTTGATGGAGAAGAAAGACCAGTCCTTCTAATTCTCTTTCTGAAGTACAACTCTTAAACTTCAAGGAGATGGAAGACTTTACCACTTGAACATTCCAGGAGCAAAGCTTGGGAAACAGAACATGTAGAACATGAGGACTAGATTGCGAGTGATACCAAGAGCCAGAGACGTCAGATCTAATTGATGTAAAGTGACAGGGAATGCGGCAAAGGATCCTGAGTGCAGGCAAGGCGAGGCAGTGCAGGTCAGACTCTTGAACTTTTGCAAGTTCAAGAAAGAGTTTAAAACGCTCATGAGTGCAAGGTAAGAGAATAAAGAGCATTAAGTCATGAACTGGGAAATCCCTGGGGAAGATACAGTATTTTCTAAAGAATATGAGTAAAAGAGTCTCAAAAGGGACTTGAAGATCAAAGGCAGACATTGTCAAAAAGGCCAAGTTTTAAACCTTCCTCAAAAGAAGGCAGGCAGTATGTTTTAGTGCAACATCCAAGCTCCCTCAGTCCATTTATTTTCTAAGAGGCTCTTTCCTGTCCCCCAGTCAGCTTAGCTATTTCTTTCCTTATGGGACTCTACCGCATGCCGCACTTTTATTCATTCCTTCAGGCCCAACGGAGCATTTGAAATGAATAGTAAAGAAATACGAATTTCAACATCATCAATTTAAAAAGTGTAAAATGTGATTGGTTGACTTCCATAATTCTTATATTTGACAAGTGTGTTTGCATGTGTATGTGTGTGGGTGGGTGTTTCTTCACAGATGTGTTAGCATTCCAGCTATTAAAGAAACTATTGACAGAGTGTTTTGTTTTGTCTTTTGGCAAATAAGTGAATCCTTAAAAATCCAGTATTGCTAGGGACTCAAGTAAGCATTAAAATTAAGTTTACTTAACTATCTCTGAAATCCTCCTCCAACTTACCTGGCTTGCTTAGTTTTGTCTGTTTTGCCAACAACATTAGCTCTCCAGAATATAAGTAAAAGGCAAAACAGTTAAAAAGTAGTGTGTGTATGAGTGTGTGCATATGTTTAGATGGATGGATGTACACACAACTATACATTAGAGGGTGCCTCAAAAATGCAAAAAAACCCACTTTTTATTACCTTTTAATTTCACTTTTCCACATATTTTATATCCCTTATAAAACCATATAATATGTGCCTGTGTTTTTGTGTGTGAGCATATAGGTTCACACATGTATATGTAATATACATATGTACCCACATATATATAAAATTCAAAAAGTGTTGCTCTAACATAATAAAAGCTCCTGATACACAGCAATAGTGAAACATGATGTTTTGTTCTGCACTCATCGTCCACCCAGGTCTATCTGTTTCTGCAGGTGTTCTTTTTCTCCCTCTACCCCGCCTCCGAAGAATCCTATACTCTTTGATGAACGCCACGTCAAAACAGAAGTTTGGGTATTCTCCAGGGTACCAGTGGTGCTGTTTTAAAAAAGTTCTTCAGGTTTTGGTGACGAAAGAAATTCTGATGGGCAAAACCAGAATTTTAGAGTGAATCAGGCAAGATTTTCCAGTAATCCCCTCGTAGGACAGCCCACACTACCCTGTAAGAATGAGCTAGAGCAATGCCTTGATTTAAAAAATTAAAAATCCCTGACCTTTTTCTCGCCTTGTTCTCATCAATGCTGTTTCACATTCTCTTAAAATAAGTCCCAGTGTTTGCACTATGTCATTCTAACAAGACAGTTTATCAAGAGTACCTCTTTGGCTTCTCTAAAACACAGACAGCCACTGAAACACATTGAGCTGACCTCTCTGCTTTTCATTTTGCTGGTCCAGCATATCTCCTTAAAAGCCCACACTGGTTCTGCTGCCTGAGCCCTGCATTGCACCTACTGTGCCAATCTCATTGAAGGGTTTCTTCCTTTCACTGACGTGCCACTACACCAAATGTCTTTCTCCAGGGACTAGGCTCTCCTGAAAAAAGGTCCAAAGTATGTAAGATGCAGTCTAGCCATCCTTGACTCAAAGGAATACTCTGGCCATACTGTTTCCTATACAGATTTGTTTGTCCTTTCAGCAGTCAATGGTACTTTGAATATTCTTCTCAAGCACCACAATTCAAATGACTCTAGTTTTCATCAATCTTCTTTATTTTATGGCCAACTTTCAAATGCATATGAAGTAATGTATAGATCAAGGTTTGTGTCTGGCTCAGCCTAGTCTTCAAAGTAACACAGTTGCCTTTCATTACTCAAAAATGGGTCTTCTGAAGCAATGTACCTAATGCAACTGGTCTTTTGATCCCTTGACTGCTGCTTCCATGACCACTGATTGTGGATCAAAGCAAGACAAAATCCTTGACAACTTTAACCTTTTTTTCCATGTAAGAGGATGATATCTATTGGTTCAGTTGTGAGGCTTTTAGTTTTCTTTACATTGAGTTGTAATGTACCCTGAAGGCTGTAATCCTGGATCTTCATCGTAAATGCTTCAGAATCTCTTTGCTTTCAACAAAGTTGGTCTGGCACCTGCATATCACATATTGCTAAAAAGCCTTCCTCCTATCTTGATCCATGTTCTTATTCATATAATCTAGCTTCTCTGATGATTTGCTCAACATACAGATTGAATAAATATGGTACAAGGATACAACCCTGACACACACCTTTCCTGAGTTGAAGCCAGGAAATATTCCCTTGTTCTAGTGTCTCTTAATCCATGTATAAGTTCTGCAAGAGCACAATCAAGTGTTCTGGAAATCACTTTCTTCTTAAGGTTATCCATAGTTTCTTATGATCACACAGTCAAATGTCTTGCATTTCAATAAAACAGAAATAAACATCTTTCTGTTATTCTCTGCTTTCAGGCAAGATCTATTTGACATGAGCAATGATATCTCTGGTTCAGCATCTTCTTCTGAATCTGGCCTGTACTACTAGCAATTGTCTATAAATGTACTGCTACAAACTTTGCTGGATGCTCTTCAGTAAAAGTTTATGGGCATGTGATATAAGTGATGTTGTTCAATAGTTTGAGCATTCTGTTAGGTCACCTTTCTTTGGAGTGGGCACAAAAATAAATCTCCAGTCAGCCAAGTAGTTTTCTTCCAAAATGTTCTGGCATAGACATTAAGTGCGTCCAGTGATTCAGCAGCATTTTGAAATATTTAGACTTGAAAGGCAAAGATTTTACTTTGAGGACTAAGAGACACCTGACCCAAGCCTGCACTTCTGACAGCTCCCTGTTAATGTACTGCTGCAACCATTGTTGGGTGATCTTCAACAAAATTTTAATGGCATTTGATATAAGTGACATTGTTCTATAGTTTCAGCATTCTGTTAGGTCACCTTTGTTGGGAATTGATACAAATAAGGAGCTCCTCCAGCCCTTGGTATCAGCTCCTCATTTTTTCCCTCCCTTCCCTTCCCTCCCTCCCCCAATTATTCTTTTTCTTTTTTCATGTCTTACATCAACCACTGTCTCCCTCCACTCACTTTTCTGCTGTCCATTCCTCTGGGAGAGGAGCCATATGTCGATTATTGTGCTTGGTTCCCACTTAAGCACTCCCCCTCACACTTCCTTTACCCTCCTAGCACAGCTGCTCCCCTTGTCGGTCAATTTTTCTTTTGAGTTCTTTCAGTTTAAGATGTGCTGAGCATGTTCTTCCCTTGGAGTTGTTTTTTTTTTTTTTAATTCTAGATCTTTAAATTTCATTATATTTGGCTTTGTATTTTTGTGCTTCTCTTTGAAATTCAGTTCCTTGATTGCACAATTTCTTTCATTCGCTTTAGCTCCTCTAAAATCAAGAACATATTTCAGTCTCTTCTGACATCCCCTCTTCTCGTTCCTCTCTCTCCTGTCTTTTTAATGACCTTTGCTTTCTTAATGAATGATGGTTTTGATATCGTCCTATAACTCATCAGGTCTTCTGTCATTAGAATTCAATGCATCAAATCTGTTCTCGAGGTGGGATAGACTCAAAGTGGTATTTATTTCTTATGAATTTGTTTTAATTTTCTTCAGTTTTATCCTAAACTTACATAAGAGCAATTGATGGTCTGTTGCACAGTCAGCACCTGGCCTGGTTTTAGCTGCTGATAATGAACTTCTCCATCATCATTTCCCACAGATATAGTCGATGTGATTTCTGTGTGTTCCATCTGGAGTAGTCCATGTATGTAGCCACCTCTTGTGTTGCTGAGAAAAGACATTTTGGTGGGAACAAGCAGTTGATTTTCCAAAATTCTCCCATGGTATCCCAGCTTTCTTTTTATCATCAAATCCCCATTTTCCAACTACTGTTCCTTCCACTTTCTCTCAAACTTTTTATTCCAATCACCAATAATTATCAATGCACCTTGATTAATGTCTAATTTGTCATTGGTAGAATTACTCATTTTCATCACGAGCTTGTGTGGTAGGTAAATTTGAGTAACAGTTCTATTTATTGACTTTCTTATATAATAAAATATATTCTTATCACGCACAGCATTGTACTTTGAGATTGATTTTGAAATGTCCTTTTTGACCATGAATGCCACACCATTCCTTTTTTTTGTTTTTTCATAGTCCAACAGTAGTAAGTCATATGATTTTCTTTTTCAAAATGGCCAATAACTGTTCATTTCAGGTCACTAATGGCTAGGATATTGATCTTTCTGCATTCCATTTCATTTTTGATGACTCCCACTTAGATTCGTGCTTTGCACATTCCAATCATTAGCAGATTTTTGCGACTCTTTATCCTTGCCTGGAGTCATGCCCCATCAACAAACGAAGATACAGAAAGTTCTTTTCCCACAGGTCTTACCCAACTCGTGTTTCTATTGCCAACTCCACTCTGAGAAATCAGCAATTCTTTGGTCGCATTTTGAGTGAGTGCCCTCAGACCAGAGAAGCACATCATCAAACACTGTCTCAGAAAATCTTCTGCTTCCGTTCATTAAGCCTGCAGGATCTGATAATATTATGAAGCTATGCGTAAGGTTGTCAGTGACTGCTTCCTCCAAAGTGGGGAGCCAGCTCCTTCTTTGTGGTCTGTTCTTAGTCTGGAAGCGCTGCTGAAACCTGTTCAGCACTTTAGGTGACCCTGCTGGCATTTGAAATACCAGTGACATTGCTTCCACCACAGCGTGTCAAACTGACAGACAAGTGGTGATTTTTTTTAAAGCACCCGTAAAAATGATTCCCAATGCCATTGAGTTGATTCCCATTCCTAGCAATCTTGTATATGGTTTCTGAGGCTATAAATATATATGGAAGCAAATAGCTTAAAATTTCTCCTAGGGAGTAGCTGGTGAGTTTGAACCTCCAACCTTGCATTTAGCATTTCAAAGCTTACCCAACAACAGAAGTAGGGCTCCTCCCCACAAAGAGACTGATGTCTCCTCTCACTGCCATCCAGTCCATTCTGAATCATAGCAACCCTATAGAACAGGGTACTATTGCCCCTATACTTTTCCAAGACTCTTGGGGACTCCTCTATTCCCTCAAAGAGTAGAAAGTCAGGTATTTTTCCAGTGGAAAAACGGTAGTTTCCAACTACTGAACTTGAGATTAGAACCCAATGTGTAACCACTATGACACCTGTGCTCCCTTAAAGGGAGTGCCACAGTGTATTACTGAGAATTTGTCTGCAGTGATGCACTGATCAATGAGACATGTTTTGTTGAGTTTTTTTGACCTGCCTGGCGGTAATCTCGAGTGTGGCTCGGGGTAAATGTTAACTGTCAGAAGCGGTAACCCCGAGTCACACTCGGGATTATACTGCAGAGATGTCCCTTAACAAAATTACTGACATAATTAGACTGCTAGGGAGATTAATCATTTTATTGGTGGTTCATATACTCATACATCCATTGTGTTAAGCACATTTGTTGCCATCATCATTTTGGAAACATTTTCTTTCTACTTGAGCCCTTGGTATCAGCTCCTCATTTTTTCCCTAACTCTTCCACCCTCCCTCCCTCATGTCATACACTGATCAATGTCTACCTTCACTCACTTTTCTGTTGTCCACCCCCCTGGGAGTGGGGTTATATGTAGATCCTTGTGATCAGTTCCCCCTTTCTCCCTCCACCATCCCCTATCCTCCTGGTATCACTACTCTCAATATCAGTCTCAAGGAGTTTATCTGTCCTGCGTTCCCTGTGTTTCCAGCTCTTATTTATACCTGTGTACATGCTCTGGTCTAGCTGGATTTATAAGGTAGAATTGGGGTCATGATATTGAGGGGAGGAGGCATTAAAGAGCTAGAGGAAAGTTGTATGTTTCAATGGTGCTATACTGCACCCTGACTGGCTTGTTTCTTCCTTTTGACCCTTCTGTAAGGGGATGTCCAATCGTCTACAGATGGGTTTGGGGTGTCTCTACTCCGCACTTCCCCTCATTCACAATGATATGATTGTTTGTTCTGGGTCATTTATACCTGATACCTGATCCCACCGACACCTCATGATCACAAAAGCTGGTGGAAGTTCCCTTAGCCATGTGGGACCACAGAAGATGGGCAGGAGTTCTCCCAGCCACACAGAGCACTGTCGAAAGTGGGCTGAAGTTCCCCAGCCTAGTGAAAACCCCCTAAGGGTGGCAGGAGTTCTCCCAGTGGCCTTGGAGGGTAGACTTGAGTTTCCCTGTGGTGGGCAGTGGGCAGGATCTCCCCAGCCTTGTGTTAAACTTCTGGAGAGAGGGAAGGCGGGATTTCCCCTGGAAGAAGGTGGGCTGGCTTTCCCTAAGCCTGTGTTAAGCTGCAGCGGCTGGAGCTCCCCCAGCTGGGAGGAGGGTAGGCATAATTGACCTAGGCTAAGGGGAGTGGCATGGAGGTTGGCAGTGGTATGAGAGAGAAAAGGGAAGAGAAAAGGAAAAAAACAAACAAACTGAGCCCACTGAGACTGTGGGGGGAGAGAGAAAAGAGAAATGAAAGTAATGATATAGCTGATCCCTGATTGTCTGACCGTGGGGCTAGAGTGGTTTAAATTCTGCCCAGATGCAGCAGCAAGCTGTGGCTGTGTTGCAGTAACGGCCAAAGAAGCCCTGCTCTGGCTGAGACTGTAGCAGGGTGAAGGGTAAACTTCAGCCAGCCTCCACAGTTTTAAGCCAGAAACCCAAAACTCTTCAAAACCTCATGGACTTGTGCTACTGGAGTCTCTTGTGGGACAAATCCTTCAGTCCTTGGTTTCCCATGAGAAAGAATTCATGCCGAAGCCTGGTTTGTGATCCAACTGGGTTTTTTATACAGGATAGAAGGAGTTTCAGGTTGTACACAGGCACCCTCGAGGCACTTCACACCCACATGTGGGAATCCGAGGCCAGAGAAACCCGCAGAGGAGCAGCTGGGCAAGAGGAGACTTGGCACAGCCTGGCCTTGCTGCACTGGGTTGGAGCCACTGGAAGAACTCCAGAGACAAAAACGTCTGGCTTTTCAGGGCCACCCACGTTGGAAGGCGTGGTCAACAATACTAGTTAACCCCATTGGCTGAATTAAGCCTACCTGGCCTGGATGGGATCCCACCCA
>NW_022111373.1:132768210-132769956 GCF_000313985.2 Echinops telfairi
AGACATAGTTACCTTTTCTTTGTCTTTTGGTTATTTATCCCATTCCTCATTCTTTAACTATACAAAGTCTTACTCCAATTTAAGCAAGTTTCATCAAAATAATATTATTTATTAGTAGTAACAATATTTTAAAAATTAAAGTGCTAAGCTAGAGTGTTAGCACTCTGGTTTATGGCTGGCCTCCAGACCATCAGACCTCTCGTCATAACCATGTTAGACAAAGAATATATTAGTGTGTATGACTGTCTATTTGTTTGCTTTTCTTTGACAAATTCAAGCAAAGTCAAGGTCACAGAAAACCAAAGACCTTAGGGACTCATTAGTGTTTTTCTCTACACATTTCTTTGAACATTTTCCCTCTGGTAATTCTCACATTTTCCACTCTTGCTCTCCAATTCTTCTCCCAATCTCTTCCCAAAAATACAAGAATAACAATAATGTCAGCTGGTAAATTTTATTTCCATTTTTTAGAACTAACAGTTTCATTAAAAAAGGAGGGGGGCATAAAAACAATAGTTTATTTAATCTTATCTCATTGAAACTATGCAATTGAGACTATCTTTAGATGCCCTTGCAATAGTGACTAGCAGAAAGAGGGTCCCAGTCTTATCTAGTATAAACTATAAAAGTATCTGGTTCATGCACTCTATACATCAATTTCTGCTTTTAAGAAAACCGTTACCTCTTTTCTGTCATTTTTCTTGATTCTCCTTTTCTCTCTTCAGTGACAGGTAAAAGGGATTGATTTTCTTTAAAATAGTCATATTCTTCCTGCAGCTTTCCTGATTAAATGCTTTAAAGGCTCCTCTGTGTCTCTCAGAAATGTCTGAAATCCTTTGGCTGCCATTCAAGACCCTTGAATCATGCAGACCAAGGCTCAGCCACCAAGTAACCATTGGAGTACTCTTGTGGTTCAAGGTCTTCTCACAGGCTCAGCTTTCTGCACTCGACCTGTGACTCATGACACAGTGCTCTTTACCAGCCTGCTGGACCTTCTGAATCTCTTCCTGCCACTCGTTCTCAGCTTTTGTGCGATTTTCATCATGCTTTTGTAGATGCATGGTTATTCCCATAATCTCCACAGCCTATGACTAGCACAACATGACTTAGGAGCAAAATTCCCTCCTTTGTGAGTGGAATGAGAGTTGTGGGGTGAGGGGGAAAGTTGTAACCAGGAAGCGTCTACATAACCCCTACACTTAGCTTCAGATAGGAAAGTATTTGACACTCTGTCATTAACGCAATCACACCATATTGCCTCAATGCAGTGTTTTATCTGAGGTGATCTATGTCCCCTAGAACTGGCAGTGGGCATTTTCCACTTTTCAGCTCCCTTAACATCTAAAAGCCTCCACCACGGAGGCATTTCTCTTTCTCTTCAGGAAGCCTCCATGGGACATCGATAAAGCCCGCAGCCCACCTCCTCCTTGGCGCCTTCCTTTGTGACTGTTCAGCTTCAATTGGCTTTATTTTTACAAAGCTTTTGAAAGCTGTTGGTTATTAATAGCTAGACACTCCTTCTCTCTCTATTTTTCTTCCTCAATGCTGTCTTCCTGTGTACTCTCATACTTGGGTTTAATTATCAGCCGGAATCAATTACTCCCAAAGTCTGTCTCTGGGCCAGAGGCCTCCTCTGATTTGCAGGGCTGTAAATCTACCTGCTTAGCTGACACCACCACTTAGGATTGCAAAGACAGCTCAAATTCCACTTGACCACATGTGAATGTGCGATTACCACCTCCACTC
>NW_022111373.1:132771767-132783655 GCF_000313985.2 Echinops telfairi
TTTCCACCCTCAATGTTCTCTTCCAAACTGCCATCACATCTTCTCGGGAGCCATAACTCTCTCTCCATTCATGCTTCACAAAGAGTTCTTTGAGGAGAATGTGAATCAAGTCACGCCTCTCAGCCCCCTTTTTGTGACTTCCCATGGTTCTTAGAGTAAGAATATAAGGCAAAAGATGGCCTTCAAGGCCCTACAGTGGCATCCACTTGAGCCTCTATCTGCTTGCTCCTTCATGGCAACAGCAACAGCTTTTTTTCAGTTCTCTGAGGTTCCAAGTATATGTGGTGCTGTCGTGGTCCTGCATTGGGCTGCAATCCACAAGGTCAGAAGTTCTAAACCACCATTGGCTCCTTGGGAGAAAGACAACATGGCTTTCTAGTCCAGCAAAATGTTTTAGTCTTGGGAACCCACGAGGGCAGTCCTATCCTGTCCTATATAGGGTGGTAATTAATCAGCGTTGACTCGATGGCAGTGAGAGAAACTCTTTGCCTGGCATATTCCCTTCCTCTCCCTTCCAGCATAGTCACTAAGTTAGTATCTTATTTACTCACTTATTTAGCATCACACATTGATGCTGATGCCACTTCTAGATAGATGCTCCCCCTAGGACAGAGGAATTTTTTCTCTAGATATTTCCCCATACTTCTCCATCCTAGAATTTAGAACATTTGGTTCTGATCATTGTTTGCATGGCTTTTGGATTATTGTCTTCCTTCACCTTTCAGATTGGGAGAGCTTTGAGAAGAGGGTTTTTAACTGTTGGCATAACTGTTGGCATTTGATATGTCAGATATTGAATACCCACATAGTGGACAGCCAGGGTGTTCTTGAATACATAATTTGAATATGTTGTTGAATATTTGCAGCATTGCTTTCAGATATGTCTAGATTTCTCTTGGACTGTTTATACCGTGATTCATTGTTACAGTGCTGGGCTCCCCGCTTCTTTCCCTTCATGCCTGTAATGTGCATTAATTATTAATATAAGTGAAGAGATATTGATCGATTGCTTAGAAATATCTCTGAACATATCCATTTGTGAATCCATAATAAGTGACTCAACTTAAAGAACCAAGGGTACAACGCAAAGACGCAAACAAAGACTGGGAGTAAATAGCCTGCCCAGTGCCTCCGGTCAGGAGGCACAGGTGACGGAGCATGGCCTCTGGCTGCCCCGTCCTTGGAGAGAAGATGCTGCCTTTCAGCTTGGGGTCATTTAAGCTCTGTTTGCGTTGGCAGCGGAGGCCTTTCATGAGAGTGAGTCAGAGGTTGCTGTCTCACTTTGGTTCCTGTTCACTAGAATGCATTTAGAAGCATGTTGTAGTCCCTCAATACATGTAAATAACAGCAATTTCCAAACAACTCTTTTTATGTTCTCCCCAGTCTTCACCCTGCATTTTGGCTTTAGTTATTAAGCAACATTGGGACTGATTTATTTCCTGAAAGGAAAATAAACTCTCCACTTATGGAAGGTTAACTGATACATTAACAGAAGAGAAAAATCTTTTCAGGGGACCTTGAATAGATGCTTGCAACAAAAGAATGAGCTACCTGTCACAACAATGTCAGTCTAAGCTGTAATGTAAAAGCCAGGAGGGAAATGGAGTGTTACCTAATACAGCATGTGCAGAGTTTTTAAAGTGCAGTAATTGCCACTAAAGGGGGAAACATAGCAAGGGCCTGGCAGCCTCACACTACACTTACCTTAGTTGGTGTACTGGATGCTTTATTTTGCGCCCCTCCCCCATCCTATGAGATATAGAATGTGAGCTTTGTAGATTATTGGAAGTTGGACACCATGTTCTTATTCTTAACATGACAGACTAACTCTAGGCACCATTAGGACACACACCAAACACATTCACATTTCCTTTTTGTTAGTATCATTTTCTCCTGAACAGAAGTAAATGATGGTAAGTATGGGAGAAGAATAATTGCTGGAGATAGACAATATGTGTTCTTTGTTAATGTTAGTTTTTTTCCTTTTCACCTCCAAAAAATGTGTGGCTATAGATTTCTAATGCAAGAAAGATATTATTAAAGTATTAATAGCATTCATAAAAATATTTTCAAATAACAGAAATTTAGGGAACTAGTTGATTTGTTTTTGTTAAAGGTCAGAATTTTATAGGGTTATTTATTGAAGTGGGTGAAGGTGAAGGGCTCAGAGATCATAAAAATGATTATGAATTTGTTGATTTGCTATTTCTTGCTTTAGTTCACTAGGGTACATGTAATACTATGATATGCTTACGTGAATTAAAGACAAAACACTAATTTTTAGAATTATCTAAATATTTTCATTCTGTAGTTATTAAAACAAATGTGTGCAATGTTAGGAGATTGCTCACAACACAGAACTACATGAAGGATCCTGAGTAGAAAACCAAATCTGACAAACTAAGTTCACTGCACTGATTTCTGTCTTGGTAAAAACATTTGGACATAAATGTTTTTATTCCATCTATTATTTCTGTTAGGTACCTACAAATCAGTTTCAACACAAAGCAATCCTATGTACCCCTGCACACAGTCCGCACCATCTTCACAAATATTGATATATTTGGACCTGCTGTTGAAGTCAAAGTGTCAATCTTTCTTACTTTTGTGCTGAACCTCCATAGTGTATGATGTCAGTTGCCAGGGACTCGTCTCCTTTGATTACATGTCCAAAGTAGATGAGGCATCATCTCTCCATCTTTACTTTTAAGAGGAATTCTTATTGTGCTTCTTTCAAAACATTTTTTATGGATGTTCACAGTATTCTTTAAAAAAAATCATAATTCAACTGCATGATTTCTTCTGAGGACTTGTACTTAAATCACTGTCCAGCTTTGTCATGAGTATGAAACCATTGAAAATACCGTGAGTTGATTCAGGTGCACTTAGTCCTCAAAGTGACATCTCTATTTCCCGGCACGATCATGTGGTTTTCTGTGAAGATGTGCGCACTGCAATGCATCCTTTGACTTTTTACCAGCTGTTTCTATGAGCCCCTACTTGGTTTGTTATACCGTGGTGGCTTGTGCATCACTGTGATGCTGAAAGCTTTGTTACCGATATTGAAAATACCAGCAGGGTCACCCAAAGTAAACAGGTTTCAGCAAAGCGTCCAGACTAGAGACAGACTACAAAAAGGGAATAACTGTACACTTCAGAGGGATGAGCCACTGGAAACCCTAAGGATAGCACCACAACTCTGTCAGTAGATGGTGAAAGATTCACATTTTCAAGTTTTGATCCACAATCAAGGCTCATGGAAGCATCTGTCAAGACACCAAGCAACATATCACCTTGGGTCAATCTGCTGCATAAGACTTCTTTAAAGTGTTGAAAAGCAAGGATGTTACTCTGAGGACTAAGATATTTCTGACCTAAGCCATGGCATTTTTAATGGTGTTACTATGCATGTGAAAATTGGACATTAGATAAGGAAGACAGAAGAGGAATTGATACACCTGAAATGTGGTGCTGGAGAAGAATATTGAAAGTGCCATGGACTTCCAAAAGAACAAGCAAATCTGTCTTGGCAGAAAGAAGTACAGCCAGAATGCTCCTTAGAGGTAAGGATGTGGAGACTTCGTTTCACATAGTTGGACATATTTTCCAGAGAGACCAGTCCCATGAGAAGGACATCATGCTTGGTAAAGTAGAAGGGCAGTGATAAAGAGGAAGATCCTCACACACATGGATCGACACAGTGGCTGCAACAACTGATCCAACCTAAGAACAATTGGTCAAACATAAGGACAATGGTGGGGATGGTGCAGGACCAGGCCAGGGTGGTGTTTGGATCTGTTATGCATATGGCTGCTCTAAGTCAGAACTGACTTGAGGGCATCTAACAATAGCACTAACCTTGCATGAGCATTGATCATGGATCAAAGTAAAATGAACTCACTGACAACTTCAAATGTTCCTCCCATTGTTATAACGTTCCTGTTTGTCCAGCTTTGAAGATTTTTGCTTTATTTATATTCAGTGTCAATCTATACTTCAGTCATTGATCTTCATTGGCAAGAAGTTAAAGTCCTCATCACTTTTAGCATGCAAAGATGTGTTATCTGCATGTCACCGGCTACTAATAAAGCCTTCCTCCCATCCTGATGTCATATTGTAGTTTCCATAGGAAAGAATCTTGGAATTTTAGGTCAGCATGCAAATTGAAGAAATATGGTGAACATGTATCATCCTCACATACAACATTTCTGACTTTGAAACCGGCGGTTAGTCCTCTTCCTTGTCAAACTATTGACTGTTTATCCACATAAACATTCCTCAAGAGCTATCAGATTTATGGAATTCCTATTTTTGTCAATGTTATCCATTGTTGGTATGATTCATATACTTGACTGTCTTTTCATAGTAAATGTAATGCAAGTAGCATCTTCTTGATGTTTCCTGCTTTCAGCTGAGGTTAATCTGATGTCTGTAATGATACTCCTTCCCCGTTCTCTTCTGAATCAGGCTTGACTTTCTGGAAGATTCTTGTGGTTATTTTGCTATAGGCATAATTGTATTTGCATCTTATATTGATGATATTGCTTGATAATTTTCATATTCCGATGGGTCACCTTTCTTTGGGATGGCCCAAATATTAATTCCTTCCAGTCTGTTGGCCAGGTTGCTGTCATCCAAATTTCTTGGTGAAGATACTTGAGTGCTTCCAGTGCTTCATCAATTTGTTGAAATCTCTCAATTGGTATTCAGTCCATTTCTGAAGTTTCGTTTTTCGCTAATGCCTTCAGTGCAGCTTGGGCTTCTTCCTTCAGTATCCTTAGTTCTTGATCATGTGCTATCATTTGAAGTACTTGAACCTTCACTAAATCCTTGTCTTACAGCGACACTATGGATTCCTTCCATCTTCGTTTGACGCTTCCTACGTCAATCAAAGTTTGCTCAGATAATCCTTCAAAACTCCTACTCACTCAGGCCTTCACTATATCCATGCTCTCTTTCAGATGGAGACATGTTGATCCTTTTTGACTTTCTATCCAGGTTTTCGCATCTTTCATTAAACTGCTTTACTTTGTATTCTCAGGCTGCCCTTTGATATTTCTTTTATGGTTTTCCATAAGTTCTTTCATTTGCTTTAACTACTTTATGTTCAAATGCAAGCTTCAGAGTCTCTTGTGACACATTGGATCTCTCTTTATATTCTATTAAAGACTTTGCTTTCGCCATGTATCATATTATTGATGTTGTCCCCAAACAGGTGTTTGGTAATTAGTGTTTAATGCATCAACATTTTTTTTGATATGCGCTCTAAATAAAGGTGGGCATATAGTTGATATCATATTTTGCTCTTGTGGACTTTTTAAAATGTATTCAATTTCAATCTGTACTTACGAGCAATTGATAGTATGATCCATGGTCGAAACTTGACTTTGTTCTGGCTGATGATATTGAACTTCCCCATCATCTCTTGGAACATATGTAGTTAATTTTATTTCTTTTTTCTCCACGTGGAAAGGGTTCCATGTACATTTGCTGTGTATTTTGTTGAAGAAAGTTATTTGCATGTAGTAAGTCATTGTTCTTGCAAAATTCTGCCATGTGATATGAGTGTCTTCCAATCTGAGGGGCTCATCTTCAGGAACTACCTATGAATGACGATGTTCCACTGTCATTCATACACTCTTCTGTGGTGAACCCCTCTGGAGTCTCAAACTCAAAGCCATCCAATTGATTCAATACATAGAAACACTAGAGGACAGAGGAGAGCTGACATTGTGGGTTTTTGAGGTTATACATCTTTGTGGGAGTAGAAAGCCTCATTTTTCCCTTCCAGAGGGGCTGGTAATTTTAAATTGCTGACCTTGTGGTTAGAAACCCTTTGAGTAATCCATTTCACCATCAGGACTCTCCAGAAGGAATACAGCACATTTATTATTCCCAGTCTGTTCTTAAGTCTGGAAGCTCCACTGAAGCCTGTTCACTCTGAGTGTCTCTGCTGCTATTTGAAATGCTGATGACGTGGCCTCCGGTATCACAGGAACACAAAGGCCACCGCAGATGGACACACTGAGATACCGAATAGTAGAAAAATCTCTTCCCCAAGAAGCACATTTCAGCATGAGAAACCGTGAAAAAACTCTGGGCTCAACATTTCGCTGTGTGCCAAAGGCAAGAAAGAAAATTTCATAAAATTATAGAGATTTATTTTTAAAGAACAAATTTTAATCCAGGGATTATTAATGTTCTTTATAATGACTTTAAACATTTATCTAAATTATTCTCAATATGTGTCCCCTCCCCCTTAATCCTTACACTATCTTACATAACAACAGGATCAGGAAGATGTGATAGGAAAATGTCTTATATGAAAGGAGAAGGAATTCTTTACATTCATTTCTAAATATATATATAGCATCGCTACTGTCAATATTTGAACTCATAAGATTGAATCTTGCTTGGAAATTCTTTATACCTGTATTTTCTTTCTTTGAACATTGCATCATATTATCTTCATTGTTATTTTTCTCCTCATTACGCAAGTTGAAAAAGTGATCAGGTATTTCTGACAATTTTTATAATGACACTAAATAAGCCTTCAGAAACTAGATTTTTATTTCCGTTCTAAGAAGAGTAGCACAAATAAAGACTAGTCTTTGATGTTGCTAGGATACATCACCAAGAAATAATAAAAGTGAATTATATATTATTCAGACATTTCTGATTAACTCTTTCCTAGCCATACTAAATAACTCCAAAGCATATATGTCAGTAGCTTAGTTTAAGATATTATTTCATTTTGAGTCACATTTGAAAATATTGCCTCTAATAAAATGGAATAATTGTGTGTTTGAACATTCTAATAGTGTAAAAGTACAGAAAACAGTTCATCTTTTTACTTAGTAAAAATTAATCAAGTGAGGGTATATTGATAATTTTGAAAGTATCAAAATAATGATAATATGGTACCCATAGTTCTTTTTAATGGACATAGCTGGTATACTAATATGTTTTGTGAAGTACTCGGGGAATGCTTGCCGCAAGATTCCTTCTTTTCAGTTAACTGACAACTTTTAGAAATCATCCTTTATTATTTTTGTAAAATAGCATATATATTATAGGTCAGAAACATTTATCATTAATTGCCAACTCTTGGGAATTTCACCTTTAAATAGATTTTTAAATCCATGATAAATGGACTTATTACTAAACGTGACTAAGAAAGCAAGAGAGAACCACAGTACAGATAGGAACCGCAATTTGAATGACTGTTGTTTGAATTTGCTTGTCATTATCTTGACACTAGAATTCAAACATCATATTTTTAATAGCTCAGTTTTTAATAATTGTTCTGAAAATGATGTCTTATTGATCATCTGTTTTTTATTCATTTTGCACAGAGCTTGAGCAATTTAAATAGGATGACCTGGAATTTTCTTTTTCTGACTATACTTTTCAGTATTGTAGTTCAAAATTATCCTGCCAGAGAATGGAATTTTGAATACTGTAGCTGTATCATTTAATGTTAATATGAACAATAAAGAGAAATATAGGGACAATTGCTCTAGTGAGTCCATTGTTAAGGTATGGATATTTCATGAGTAATAAAAAGACCTTTTATGAGTAAAATTTTTGTGTTTTGAATAATGAGAAATATCCAAACATAAATCATGGCTTTATGTACTTTGGAACATACACTGTATGAGAAGGACTTAATATAGTTTATGGAAAAAAGAAATTAAAAGATAATATATTTTTTCCATGAACTGCTTGAAACCTCCTTATGTGTGCATATGAATATACATATATAACTTATTAAATCAAATAAATATTCAATATGTTAAATTTTAATTTTCCAATAGTTTTTCATGAACCTCTAAAAGCTTAACATATAAATGTAAATGTTAAATACCCTGTTTAGAACATGCTAAAAATTTAAAGTTTCATGTAAACACATAACAATATCATCATGCATTTAAGGTCAAAATAGATTTGAAGAATTAACCAGTATATTGTACATTTAGAATTATAAAAACAACATAATTGATTCATGTAAGCATGTGTGCAGATATATGTGTGTATATATGTATAGATTCATTGTGTGTATGCACAAGTATGTATATCTATATGTGTGTTTTAGGATAGTTAGATAACCAAAAGAGAAAGAGATAGATGATAGTAAATTGAATAATTGATAGATGATAGATAGATACCACTGTTGTAAAATAATTTCTGACTAATGGTAACACTAGCTATACAATTTTATAAGAAGTGGACTGCCTCCTCTTTCTCCTGCTGGAGGTTTTGAACTATGGACACATTGGTTAGCAATCACTAATGTTTAACTCATTGTTCCACAGGATTCCTTAGATATATGGAGAGCTAGACCTAGAGAACTGTCTGTAATAACATGTTAGTCTGTAGATAAAATACATAGAAACATGCCTGGTGTTAACATTGGAGAAGGAATCATAATCCATCCTAATTATGTAAATTCATAATTTTTCAATACAGAGGGATCAAAGTTATTACAGTACTGTATTGATCTAGGATAGTGATCATTAGGAAATAACTCAAGGTTGATCCCAGCTGGGCCCTAGGAGTCTATTGTCCATTCCGATTTCTGGATACATGCTTAGATGACATTGCTGTACCACTAACATTCTCCCCTCCACATTGATGAGCTGTGCAAGCTCAGTGCACACATGTACTACGTTAGTCATGTGGGTCAGAAATTCAAGACACCCTCACTGGGATGACATCTTGAAGTGAGAAGGCCCATATTCATTTCTGGCTGCTCCCTTGCCTCATCTTTCCCAGATCCTAATAGCCTCCACCGTCATTGGAGAACCACACCCTTTCATGTCTCTCAACCTTTCCTCTGTAGTCACATCTCCCTCTGCTCATAGCTTTGTGCAGAAAACAATTCATTTTTAAGAAAGCATATTATTAAACTGGGCCTACTTCGGTTAGAGGCATACATGTTTTTAACCTTAATAATAGCTCTTTTAAGCCCTCGTTGAAAGGCCCTCTTGACATGTAAGATAATTGGGATTTTAAAATGTGGTTTGGCCCTTTGATTCTGGCTTCTGAAAATATCCCCAGTCATCAAGATGCTTTCCAACAGTTTCTCTCAAGTAGGAAATACATAGGCTTCGCACTGGGCAAATTAAATTTGTGAACGGAGCTAGTGAGGGAGCTAATACAGCCTTCTATTTTAATTGATTTAATTGATCATGTTGTTGTTGTTAGATGATATGAAGTCTGTTTCGACTCAGAGCAACCCTGTGTACAGAAGGAAACCCCACACTGTCTTGCGTCTTGTATCATCCTCACAACGGTTATGTGTGAGCCTATTGCTGCAGTCACTGTGTCAACCTGCCTCCTTGAAGGCCTTCCTTTTTTTTTCCTGCCTCTCTGCTTTACTAAGAATGATTTTCTCCAGTCTCTCCTGATGGTATGCCCAGAGTACATGAGATGGAGTCTCACCATCATTGCTTGGAGGGAGCATTTTGACTGTACTGCTCAGACAGATGTGTTTGTTCTTTTGGCAGTCCATGGCACTTTCACTATTCTCCATCAAAACCATAACTCAAATACATTGATGCTTCTTCCATCTTCCTTATTCAATAACCAACTCCCACATGCATATGAGGTGATTAAAAATACCATGGCTTGGGTCAGGCACACGTAGTCCTCAAAGTAATATCCTCATCTCTCACACATTGAAGAGGTCTTGTGCAGCAGATTTCCCCAAAGTATTCTGTTGTTTGATCTCTTGACTATTGTTTCCATGAACATTGTTTGTGGATCCAAGCAAGATGGAAGTTTTTTTCATTTTTAAAAGTTTTAATCCTCATTTTTGCTGCTAAAACTTATTCAAAGTTTTGTCAATCATTAAGAATAAATTTTGGGGTATTCAAAATAATGTATGCTTGGAAAACTGGACCACATTTTCAATTGTCAGCTTTATGCTTTGTTCTTGGTAAAATCATCTTTGTTTCTTCTTTTTACATCCCAATAATGAACCCTCGCCATATTGACCTCCATGGTAGTAAATTGGGTTTGAAGAAAGTCAAGGTCTTTCTTGAAAGAATCAAGATTATTGGTGGCAGTTGCTAACTTCTTTTCCAACAGTGCCGGAGCTTCATTGGTATCACATTCAAGCATTACTTTCGCCGACCCCCCCAGCCACTGCCACAGACACACTGTGTTGGGACAACGGAAACTTTGCATTACAGGCTATCTGCCAATAAGAATCTGGTGTCCAGTAAATTAGTGGACTCCATTTTCTTCTGCAGGTATTTGAGAATTTCTAAAATCTACCAAATTGCTGGAATCTGCCCTTTTAGCCACCTTTTCTTTTGAGCAAGATTGACTTTCATAAACTTATACTTTTGGTATTGTTCATCAACTTCATTTGTACTATGTCTGCAGTCTCATTCCCAGACTGTTTCATGAAAGAATCTACATTTCCCATAAACACGGCCTCAGGAATTGCCACGTGAAGCCACCGCCCGAGCCCTGTGGCTATTTCTCCAGTGGCACAAGTGTCCTTAGCCGCAGCCATCTTCATGAATCCAAGATGGAATTCTTGATGTCAATATTTTCTGTTTTCCATGATGTTATCTATGGGTCCAGTTGTGATTTGGGGTGATAAAACCAAAGAGGAGGAACATCCTCAACATATCTCAAACCTCAAAATGAAATATTAATAAACTGATAGATCTTAAATATGCAGTAAGGCCTACATCATTCATATTCATCGATTTCTCAATCATTAGTGAACTCAGGACCTTGGAGAGCTCTTTCAGGTCACCTGGATCAGTGAAACCTGGTGTTCGAAAATCTTACAATTATGATAAATAACTATAATATGATATGACACAGTGATATGATACAGTTATAATAAGTAACCGTAAACATAGGTAACAATTTCTGTGTATTCTGTTTGCCCTTATAGAGAATGAAGGAAGAAGGAAGTCTACAGGACCATGAGTGAGCAGGGTCTGACAGTAAAGTCTTACCTTTGTAGAACTAGGTGTGCATAGGTGGGTGATAGAGAAAATCTGGTCAGGTAGTTGGTAAGAAGTCATTGAGTCCTTTTAACATGTGACCTAGTCCCAGGGGACAAGAGACAGTGACGCAAGTCTGACATGCAGGTTATTAAGTCTGCTTCAGAAGGTATGGCCTCAGGTGACCAGAGATGTGTGACAGCCCAGGATAGCCTGAGAGGTGGTCTTATCTAGTGCTGGGTGTTTAGGCTCAGAGAGTTTGCCAAAGAAGTGGCTGACAAGGGGGAATGAAAACATGTGAAGAAGGCAGGAACTGGATTCAGTCCCTTCCTTCCTCACAGTTAAAAATAGATAATGGAGCCTGCCCCTTTTATTGTGCAGTGTGTAGCAGATTCCGCTCAGTGACACACTCATAGATCTCAGAGATTGGGATGCTAATATGTTTAGGGAGGGTAGCATTATTCTGCTAACACACTGGCTTTGAGGTGTAGAGCAAAGAGAAATAAATGCTACTGTAAATTTTCAAGGTGATTTTCCAAATGCCCCCCACCCCGCCTAAACCTTCACATTCCCCTTTGACAACACCATGAGCACAGTCACCAGTGAAAGCAAGTAGCCAGCAACAACCGAAACTACACAGTGTGCTTCCAAAATTGCAACTGCTATGCAAATTTGTGAATTATTTCTTGCTCATGACATGTGAAATCTATTTGTTAATCCTATGAAATCCTGCTGTCACATAATCTGTGCCAAGTTTCATATATATATATATATATAAAGTTATATACAAGAAATTATATATAAGGAAGTATAAAATATATGTACATGAAAGTCTATCTAGGAAATTTTATAAACACACACACACATACAGATAGATAGATAGATAGATAGATAGATAGATAGATAGATAGATAGATA
>NW_022111373.1:132785441-132808006 GCF_000313985.2 Echinops telfairi
AAAGGAGGGGGAGAGGTAAAAAGGAAAATGAGCTGATTCCAGGAACCCAAGAGGAAAGCAAATTTTGGGAATGATGAGGGCAACAAATGTATAAGTGTGCTTTACACAGTTGATCTATGTATTGCGATGAATTGTATGAGCCCCAATAAAATGATTTTTAAAAATAGTACTAAAAAAAGAAAGAAAGAAACTCTCACAAGTGACAGCCTCTTTATCACTAATGTTGCTCAGTTCCTTTTTGATAATTTAATTAGAAAATTAGAAAGTGATATGTTCAGTCCTTTTTTTGGATAAAAAATGAAAAGCACAAAAGGTGGTGGATATGATCAGGTGCAGATATTGACAATAATGCTGATTAATTGTAAATGTGAAATAGTTCTACATGCATTGGAACTCATGAGCCCCCCCCCCCACCCTATTTTAAAGAAACATCCATTCCAATTTTCAAAGTTGTGAGGCATTTCCAACTTTCAAACAGATTGTACTCTACAAGTTCATTTGTAAATCACTGTAAGCATTTGGAGCATATTCCCCCATAAAACCAGCCTGATGAATATGGTTAGGATACAAAGCCAACCTGCAAGATTCTCCCTAAATCAAAATGTAATTAAAATGTAGCACCGGTGTTATTATAGAGCCAGGCCATTTTTTATCCAGCTGCTTCTTATGGAAACTCTTTCCATTCTCTAAGTGGGAAATGAGAGCACTTGGGCTTCAGTTTTCTCCTCCACATCTGCAATTGTTTGTGAGATGTTCTCAGTCCCTCTCCTGCTTTGTTTTTTGGAAGCTCTGTTTAACATTTCAAATTGAGGTTCCTTATCAGTCTGAAAAAAAATTCTCAGCTAGAAGCCATTTGTAGTTACAGGATGTTCATTAATCATGTGGTTATCTCTCAGATGTGACTTCAAATCAGAATTCGGTTTTGTGATCATGGCAATAGACCTACACTAATCCGGAAAGCTGATCCACCATTGACATTATCGTCTCAGATAACTCAAAGACCAACAGCAATGTCAAGAGATGTGATTTAAAAAAAACGCGTTGTGTAAGTTAATATATACGTTAGATCATGACCAAGCTACCTTTACAACAAGGAAACAAAAAAAAATACAAGGAACAATTTCAAAAATCTTAAGACCATTTTTTTTCAGAATAAAAAAATCAAAACCAAAATTAATACAGATTAAGTCCAGTTTATCTAATGAGATAATATATATAGCTCAAGTTAAAGTTCATCATATGAATTTTCATGCAAAGTAAAATCACATTAGCTAAAAATTATAAAGTGTGGTTTTTTTTCTTGTGATAGTTTTTTTCTTTTTCTTTTTTATTATATATATATTTGTATGTATATATATAGATATCTAATATCTATATGTATATATTTCAAGATGTCTACTTGGTTGATGCAATGCAGATTCTTGGTGAGAGCTAAGCATCAGAATGTATCTATCTATATCTATATATATTTAATTGCATAATTACATAAGATACAAGTGTTTGTATAAATGTATGTCTGTCCTCTTAAAATATTCCCAAATGTAAGAAACCCTGATGAAGCAGTCGTTGGTCACTCAGGTGTGACACCAAAGGTTAGCAGTCAAACTTATCCTCTCTTCCCTAGCAGCAAATTCCTGGCCATGTCTTCCTGGCAATGAAAGTCCAGAAAACTTTATGGGACAGTAAGGCTCTGTCACATTGAGTCACTAGGGGGTAAAACTGACTCCATGGGATACGGCAGCTCCCTTCAAGTCTCTCTCCAGATTCTCAAGAGTGACACATTATGGCAGCTGATAGATGTACATCCTTATACCAGATAAAATGCCAGGACTTTACGAAGCAGACCCTCTTGGAAGACAAAATGGAAATTTGCCTCAAAACTCACTGCCATCAGTAGATTATGACTTATAACAAACTTACAGAGCAGAGCAGAACTTCTCCCTTGGGTTTAAATTTTTAAACCAAGCCTCATCTTTTGCCTGTGGAACCAGTGGTGAATTTAAACACCTGATCTTTTGCTTAGCAGTCAATTCATACCCTTGCCCCCCACCCCACCCCCCAAATCTGTGCCATGCATTCCCATGCCTAATTCAGAAAATGGTAAGAACCTGAGCATGATTGTAACTTGTTTCAGGGTCTTCATCATATTCTTTTCCAAGCCCTGCCCTGCTTGTACACTGAAAGCGGGGAAAGAATGGACATACTTGGTTTTTTCTCTCTCTCAGGAACTAGCACTATCTCCTTAGAGCCTGCATTTGGGTTCTGTTCACCTACTGAAGAACGATGCTCACGCGATTTAAAAGAATACGTCCGTAAGGAACAAAACAGACTTTATGTGTGTTATTGAATAAACTGAGATGAGGACTGGCAATATCTTGAATGATTTCCCAGAAATGCCATTATTTTAACTGGGAAAGACCAAAAGTGTGGTATCTGTTGGTTTATGCACAATAAGAAAGCTAACCTATTCTGTTCAATCTTTCCCAAACCACTGAGAATGCATGAAGTAACAAAACACATCCTCTTCTAAGCATCACTTGGGAGTGAAGGAGAAGTAGGGTGCCATTACTAGTGGCGAGGTTAATTACCAGCAAAACAAAAATTCTAACCTTCTGATACTAGAAATTCTGAAGTGAAAAATGTCGAGGATTAGCTTGTAACAATATCTTGCACTGTATTGGAATTAGGAGTTGTTTTATGTTAGATGAATGGACTATTAGCTTCTTCATGGAATATTTAAGGTGGTACAAGTTGAGTGATGTATTACGATTCTCCAAGACAAAGTCAGTTTGACAATGCCTTTGTATGGAGTGATTTCAATAAATTCTCACTTAGTTGTACATTTAAAATGGTTGATTATTCTAAGGTGTGCCTATCTCACTAGCGTTATTGTTCCCATAGAGACCTGTCTGTTGTCTGGCTGATCATTGAGTCAGGGATGAGTTCAGTTCCAGACCTGAAGGATGACTAAGGGCAGTAGTTTTCAACCCTCCTAAAGCCTCCACCCTCCAATATAGTTCCTCATGTGGTGGTGACCATAACATTATTTCCATTGCTGCTTCATAACTGTAATTGTGCTACTGTCCCGAATCGGCAACCCCTGTGAGAGGGTCGTTCGACCCCCAGCGACGCACAAGTTGAGAATTTCTTGAGGGTTTCCCAAATCTCTGACCAGTTATCCAGGAAGATTTCATGATTTGGAGTTTAATTCTTTACTTTTCTCCCACCCTAACCAGGAACTTTTAATGCAATCCCCTGCAGAGCAGTTGATACTACCATCTAAAGCTTCAGGTCTCAGAGTTGTAGAGACTGATGTTGGTATGGGTCATTAATCCGTCCCACTAATTATTTCCACGGGTCTTCAGTTTTCCTTGCTCTTCTTTCCTCAGATAAGGAGAAACCAATAGGGGCACCTTAGATAATCACTCACTAACTTTTAAAACCCCATTCGCTGCTCAGAACTCTAGAACATTGTCTTCATGGATTTACGTTATGCCAATTGGCCCTGGTGTTCAATTAGACAGTGAATCTGTGTCCTGAGGACCAACATCCCATTCCCTCAAAGTACTTGGTGATGTCTGAGAAGTGTTCGTAGCTTTACTCTTTGTCCATCTACCACCGTTATGGATATATTTGTACCCAAGTCACAACATATTTCAGGGAACATTACAAATGTGTTACAATTGAAGGCATTAGTTCCCTAATAGTTTTAAGAGCTAGAGGTAAATTAACACAGCAGTTATTTACTCTACATATTAGGTTGGATCAGGAAATATGATAGCAGAGTATTTTAAGGCAAGTGTAATGAGGTAAAATTGCTTTTATTATCTTAGTATTATTCTCAATTGAACTGATACACTGGCTACAACAATGGGTTTAAATTTAGGACCAATTATGAGGATTGCACTAGACAAGCACTGTTTTTCTCCATTGTAGTGAAGGTCACTTAGAGTTGGAACCAGCTCAATGATACTTAACAACACCTAACAACACTAAAAACAATATTATTCTGAGGGTGATGATTCAATTATTAATTGAGACAAATCATTTACACATTATTTCTTTGGCTACTGGTTGAGATGCTGGAATCTACCAAACATTTTGTGATTTACATTTTTTGAGAAACAATATTCAATGATTAAGTGATATTGATTTATTACTCTGTACTATAACCAGAACCATGAAAACAATATAGCATTCAAAAATGTTGAAATTGGCTTTCTTTTGGGTTCCAGTGTTTCTTTTTTTATGCTATATAATTGCATCAAACACTCTAATTCTACCAACAAATACATTCTAAGTTTATGTTCTAAGTATATATTAATGTTCCTATGTGGGAATTTGTTTTCATTTTCAAATTTATTTCTAGGATAGATTGCATAATGCCTGGATATCCCAATTCACTGGTTAGAACAAAACTTCTGAGCATGTTTTCAAAACTTCATCTTTTTTACAATGCGATTAATATAGGAAATTTAAATACAACGGAGATAAATTGAAGGATAATTAGCTTGGCTCATTTTTCTTTAAATCATTATATTGGGGGCTTGTATAATGCTTATCACAATCCATACATACATTTATATCAAGCACATTTGTACATTTGTTACCCTCATCATTCTCAAAACATTTGCTTTCTTCTTGAGCCCTTGGTATCAGCTCCTCATTTTTTCCCCTCCTTCCCAGCTCCCCTCTCCCTCATGTACCCTTGATAATTTATAAATTATTATTTTGTCATATCTTACACTGTCCGATGTTTCCCTTTCCCCACATTTCTGTTGTCTGTCACCCAAGGAGGAGGTTATATGTAGATCCTTGTAATCGGTTCCCCCTTTCTACTGCACCTTCCCTCCACCTTCCAGATGTTGCCACTCTCACCACTGATCCTGAAGTGTCCATCTGTCCTGGATTCCGTGTTTCTGGTTCCTATCTGTACCAGTGTACATCCTCTGGTCTAGCCAGATTTGTATAGCTAGACTCATTTTAAGGTGAATAATTATGTCTTCAGAAGAGTCAACAAGAAATATCATAAACTAGAAAAAATAAAAATGCATAATTAGACATTTTCTTCTGTTGTACTTATAAAAATTATGAAATTATTGAAAGTTTTTTCCCATATGTAAAAATAATTAAGAAATTTAAAAAGTAATTATATTAGATGAAAGTAAAATGTCTACTTTTTAACATATGCTGAATTGATTTTATTTTCATAGACTAATGTATAGAAATATAATTTCCCAAGGGCTCTAGTATATTAATAATTGTGAAAACAGTAATTGTATTAGCTAAATTTATTTAAGAACAGACAATAATTTACTCACTACATTTCTATGCAGTAGTTCTCTTTTCACCAGTTTAGAAAGGAGGGAATGAAATCTCACAAAGGTCAAATATGATTTCCAGGGAATGAGGTGGTGACCGCAGAGCCAGCAGTTTACGCTGGTTTGCTTGATTTCACAGTCTGTTCTAGATCACTCCACCAACAGGACATTTTTGAAAGACTCTTCCTATACTAAGGCATTATTGATATTTCTGTGAATGGCTGTATTACTTCCCAAGAGAAGTAAAAAGCATATTCGCACTTTAAAAAACAATAGCTTGTAAAATATTTTTAGTTCTAAGGTAATGTTTGTTTTTACAAACTCCAGAATGTAGAGAGAGTCACAAACAAGTAAAAATAACTGCAATCACACCACAAGTGCTTTATTATTGATAACAATTAGTCTGGATCTATTCATACTACTTTGTTCAATATTGTATTTTTCAATCAACTCACACATTACATAATATTTGGAATATGCTGTTTCATTAGCTGTGATTTATCCTAATTTTCCACATAATTTAGTACTCATGTACCACATTATTTTTATTGACTCTTTATTATTCATTTGCCTGGAAGTGTGTACTTTATTTAATCAACCTTTTACCTTGTATTATTTTTCATAAATTTTCAATAAGCAGCACCAGAATTAATTTCTTTTTAACTATGCATTTAGGCACATCTTTGCATAATTTTACAAAACATGTTCCCAGATTTGGAATATATTTACTACACATCGTTATTAATAACCATGAATTATATATATTTTGAATGTTCATAATTCTGGTATGAGGATAGTAGTATTACCTTGTGAATTTTAGTTACATCCTCTTGACCATAAGTCATTTCAACATACATTTATGTGTTCACAGGACATTGGAAATTGTTCTTCTCTGAAGATTTTCTGTGTAAGCCTTTTACACATGTTGATTTAAAATTCCCATTTTGCTTGCTATTTGATTTGCCCAAATTCATTTAAAATAATTTGTTTTATAGCTACACAGCAAATACATTTATTCTTGCATTCTATGTATTGGTTTTTGATTCTTATATCATGGTTTATAAATGAATTATAGTTCTTAATTTTAATGTGGTGACATATTGATTTTCCTTATGACTAAAATCTGTGTGCAGCATTTAAGATACTTTTGTATACCCCTCAAGTCAAGAAAGGTATTATCTTTCCTCACGTGCCTTCTTTTTCCCTAATGGTTTTTAGTGGACCAACTTTCCTGATCTGTTTTAAGTTAAATTTTAATTTTGAAACAATTATAGATTGCCATGAAATTAAAAAACAATCCAAAGAAATCCCATCTACTCCCCAATCAGTTTTCCCATTTGGTTATAAATTATAAAACTATACTTTAAGATTGCATTTCAGAAATTCACACCAGTATATACCAATGATTTCTTTCCAGTTTCCCCAGTGCTACATGCATTGGTGCGTGAGTGATTGCAAATCTATGGCATAGCTAATGTATCCATTTCCTGGGACTGCTGTATGAAATGCATGATGCCAGGCACAATCACAGAGATAGATTATCTCACAATTTTTAAGACCATCAGTGCAATTTTAGTACCAGGACCAATCTCTCTGGAACTTTTGAGAAAGAATACATTCCTCATTTTGTCAGATTCTGATGACTGTTGGTATTCCTTGACTTTTAGCCAGAACACTCCAATGTTTGCCTCTAGGTCATGCCTCCTAATCTCCTTGGTGTTTCATCTCAGTTGTATTGTAATTTAGGGTATTTCTAGAAAATCCAGAATATTTTGTTTCATCTCAAAATTCTTAATTTACATCTTCAAAGAAATCTTTTCTCCCAAATCAAATGATGTATAGGATTGAGGGATTGGGCCAGGGATAACTTTGGGGGTGCTACTTTTACCTTTTCACCCCATGACATTAAATTTATGTATCCTCCACCACATTCAAGATACACAACAATTCATTGCTAGATGGATTTCTCCTGTTGCCCTTTTATACCCACATTCACCTCGTGTGCTTTTCCAGGGACAGATGCCTGCAGAAATCTAACGAGAAATCTAACAGTTCTTGGGTGTGGAGAACATTCCACATGTATTTCTCTAGAGAGAGCTTCGTCCATTCTTCTCCTAGAACATCGTGTGTTCAGTACATTATTGACTTATTTCCTACACCGTAATTCAAAGGCATCAACTTTCCCTTGGTCTTCCTTACTCACTGTGGAGCTTTCACCTGTCTATAAATAAACTCCAAACTCACTACTACTGAGTTTGATTCTAACTCATAGCAACTCTATAGGACAAAGTAAATGTTCCCCTGTTGGTTTCTCTTAACAAGGAGAGAAAATATTTTCTTTCTCCCACAGAGCAAGCTAGTCGTTTCAAATTGCGGACCTTGCCTTTAGCCATCCAACATGTAACCAGTGTGCCACATGGACTCCTCCTGTATATAAATAAGGTGATTGAAAATAGCACAGCGTGGGTAAGGCTCACCTTGGTCCTCAAAGTAATACCCTTGCTCTTTCAACTATCCCGAGGGAACATTTGCAGCAGATTGAATTGTTAGCAAGTGATTCTATGGGCAGTTATGATGGGTTCAACTAAAATAAAATCTTTGACCACTTCCAAACAGCCTCTTTATCATCAGGTTACTTTTAGATTTGTGGATTTAATTATGAATATATATGCACACACATATTCATGTATGTTTAGGTGTAAATTATACTGAAGACTGTAATCTTTAATCTTCATCAGGAGTTTGCTAAGGCCTCTTCCTATTCAGCATAGAAGGTTGCTCCATACACTTATTACAGATTCATAATCAGCCTTCCTCTAAGTCTGGGAATGCCTTCTTCATAGAATCCAGTTTCTCAGTTTATTTGAATGGAATGAAGATCAAAGAAATATGGTGTAAGGATACAACCCTGACACACACCTGCCCTAATTTTATGCCATGCGGCATCTCCTTATTCTGTTCAAATGACTAGCTGTCGGTCTATGTACAGTTCTGCATGAGCACAACTAAGTGTAACAGAATGCCCTTTCTTCAGAATGCTGTTTGTTATGATGCGCACATTGCCTTTCCATTGTCAATAAAACACAGATAAACATTTTTCTGATATTTTCTACTGCCAGACAAGATCAGTCTGAGTTCACCAATGATATCTTCATTTCAAGTCCTCTTAAATGAATATTACTCAGATTTCTGACACTTTGCCATCAATATAGGATTGCAATCGTTTTTTAAAGCTTTCTTTAGTAAAATTCACTTTCGTGTAATATTATTTGATAATTGCTTCTGTATGGTGGGTCACCTTTCTCTGGATCAGGTGCAAGTACACATCTCTTCCAATAAGCTGGCCAGGTAGCTGTCTTCCAAAATTTCTGGCATAGATTGATTAGTGAACATGTCCAGCTCTTTTTCTCTTGTTTGAACTGTCTCAACTGATCTTCTTTACTTTTCTGGAATAGGGTTTTCATCCATGCCTTCAATGCAGCTTGGATTTTATACTTCAATGTCCTCATCCTTGGTCGTATATTACCCCTGAAAATGGTTGAAATTTGACCTATTCTTTAAGTACCAAGACTTTATATAATATTACATCTCAAGGCTTGAGTTTTTCCTTTAATTTGTTTATCTTGTTTTTCTTTTGTTATTTTTGTTTCTTCTTTGAGTTATTGTGCGTTAGGTGAAGGCTTACAGAGTAGATCAGTTGTATTTGTGTGTTTGTTTTTGTCAATAATTCATACACATTTCCTTTCATCTAATTGACTGTAATCCCCTCAATGAAATTTACTCCCACTTCCTCATGGTTTTTTTTGTTTCCATTCTTCCTTCTTTCATAGCTTCTGTACACTTTGTATTTTGGTAAATTGTGCCCTTTTGATCTTAAATGGTTGATTTTCCTGTGTTCTAGATCCGAGTCTGCTCAGAACTCTGGTGGACAGTGAGTTAGGAGTTGGGCTGCTGACCACTGTGTCAGTGGTTTGAAACCACTGGCCCATCCAAGTGAGAAATATTGGAAACTTTCTATTTCCATAAATAGTGTGTTTCAGAAACCAACAGGGGCAGTTCTACCCCATCTTAGAGGGTCACTCAGAGTCTGAATTGACTTGATCATAGTGTGGTTAGTTTATATCCTACATTGGTGGGTAGCTGCAGGGGGATTTAATACACTGTGGGTAACCATGGGAGGTTTCTCATTATCAGTAGGAATGAAGAGTGGTGAAAATTCAACACATAGGGAAACAATTTGCTCAGTGGACTAGTGGGTCACATGACTATCAATCAACATGACCAAGAGATCAACAGAATTAGATGGTGCCCACATATCACTGAACGGATCAACTTAGAAGATCCATAGCGGAGCTGGAGGGAAATGTGGAGCAAAACTGAAATCCATGGCTTTCTTCTTAAGAATGGCAAATGTGTTCTTGCCTCTTGGTGATCTAAATTCAGGGTTTTGGGTACTTTATTGTAACACTTTACTTTGTCTTTTTGAGCCTGTCTTTGAAATCTTTTGTTCAGCTGTTTTGTTTCATTCCTCTTTCCATCTGCTTTACTTACTCTACGTTCAAGAGCAAGTTTCAGATTCTCTTCTGACATCTCATTTTGCCTTTTCTCTCCGATATTTTCAATGTCCTTTTCATTGCTTCACATATGGTGTCCTTGATTCAAATGACATAGCTTCTATTAAAATGCCCCAATCCAATAACATATCAAAATTGTAAAGATTGGTGACAAGAACAAAGATTCACATCTAAATCTTCAGGGGAAAAATAGAATTATCTGTATAAGTAGAGGAGTGAAAGTAACATTTGTAGAACTTTTCAGGGCTTAAAGACTAACATCATCATTCTTTTTGAGCCCTAAGGAAATCTTCAGACAAGTGTGACATTGATAAATGACTCTTTGCCATTCACTAATATTGGATAAGTCTGAGAGAAAATAGAAATGGTTCAGGATCAAATGCTACTGACTTTGTACCCCAAAATATTTGTAAAATCATTTTTGGAGACAGATGGGAATTTATTTCTAAAAAGTTATAGGATAAACTGGAAAAGGTAAATTCCTCTGTCATATTTTTTTTTAATTAATTCAAGTACTGGAAAGCATCTCCATAGAAAATATAAGGAATGGATGATCAATTATGGTAATTTTACATATGTATATTGAAATAATTTAAAATGCCAAGTAATACATCTTAAATCCAACTCACTTCCTTTTACAGGAGTGGTTTGCATTGTAGTAAATACTGATACTCTACTGTTTTGCATTCTATTAAAATATACATTTTTAATTTGTCTATAACATTAAATATGTAATTCTAATGTAAGTTAGTAAGTGCAGGATGAAATAGAGCCAGAATACTTCTTGAACACAAGGATGACAAGACTTTATCTTGCTTACTTTGTAGACCTTGGTCACCATCAAAGATCTCTAACTATAGAACAGCATCATGTTTGGAAAAAATAGTAAAAATTGGAGAGAAACTGAATGAGCTATATTAACACAACCACTACAAAAATGGGCTCAAATACATCTATCTATAGTCACAAGGCCTTTTAATAATTCTCTTGTATAGGAAGTTTCTAACTGAACACCATTTAATCACATACTACAAAGTGTGCAGAATTAAAATTAAAAAGGTATTGCTGAAGAAAGCTCATGGTGCCTGGCTATTAAAGTATATACTTTCTGGGGTCATAAAAATTAGAAGTTACACAAGTGGTCATCTGGTAGGAAAGCAACAAAGTCCACATGAAAGAAGCACACCAGCCTGTGTGATTATGACATGTCAACAGGATCAGATATCAGGCATCAGAAGACCCAAACATTCATATAAATGTAAATGAGTGTAATCACAGTGGAGACCCAAAGCTCATCTGTAGATAATTGGGCATCTGCTCACAGAAATGTCACAAGGAAGGGACTAGTCAGCCAGGATGCAACATAGCACTGATGAAACACACAACATTCTTCTATATCTTTAATGTTCCTCCTCCTCCATCCCCCACTATCATGATCCCAGTTCTACCTTACAAACCCAGGTAGACTGGAGAATGTACACTGGTACACTGAATCCAGGACAGATAAATCCCCCAGGAACAGTAATGGGGGTAGGGAAACCATGAAGGTAGAGGGGAGGTGAGGGGAAAAGAGCGAGAAAGGGGGAACCAATTTCAAGGATAATCGAATAACTCCTTCTGCACACACACCCTCTACCCCAGAGGGAGGAACAACAGAAATGTGTATGAAGGTTGACAGCAGACCCTTTAAGATATGAAAACAATAATAATTTATAATTTATCAAGGCTTCACAAGTGTGGGGGTGGGGGGAGAGGAAAAAGGGGAGCTGATACCAAGGCCTCAAGTAGAAAGAAAGTGTTTTGAAAATGATGATGGCGATTTCTGTACAAATGTGTTTGATACAATTGATGCGTGGATTGTTATAAGAGCCATAGGAGGCTCCGATATAATGATTTATAACGACAACAACAACAACAAAAAGATATTGCTACTGGGGTTCTAAGGCATGCACACACGGGTTTATGATAAATAAGACTGTTACAAACTTGTCTCTGTGATCAGTGGAGAGCTGCAAGCACATGCTCTCAGGAATACTTTGTATTCCTCTTGTTTCGGTTCCTTCCAAAATTGGCTGCAATCCAAAGTGCGGCTTGGGAGGGCATCTATTGGTCGAGATGACTTCAAGGCAGAGATTGGTCCTGCACCTTTCTCACAATTGTTCTTACATTTGAGCCCTTTGTTGCAGCCACTGCAACACTAGAATACGATGGTACAACGTGACATGATACGAACAGGAGAGGAGAACAGGAAGGTTAGCTTGAAGGTAGCCAACCCAATGTCGGGACAAACCCCTACAAGGGAGCTCATCTGTGGCGACTCTTCATTTTATCTTTGTTTCTGCTAACGAAGAGTCCCTCTCTCATACTTGGCTCCCAGGAAATGCTTTTTAAAATTAAAAATGTGATTACATTCCATTCTCCTGGCGAATGTGTGAGCCAGTTAGGAAGCGAGTTTAAATATAACAGGGAGATGAGGTTCGCCCAGGCTGGTGCTTTGCATCTTTTCCAGAGCTGATGTTTCTATTTTGAAAATGGAGCATCTCAGCTTTGGGAAAAATTCAAAGGTTATATGGACCTCGCACCAGTCTGAGCTACAATACTCCCTGTTATTTGTCTGCCAAATATCATCTAGTTAATGGTGGAGCACATTTAATCACAGGAAACATAATATCTCTCGAAGGAAGAGCTAGCAATTGAGGCCTGTTTTGGGTTGTTGGGTGAGTTCTTCCTTATCCAGACTCATAAATTTCAATTTTTACCATGTGACTATCTTTCATTTATTTCCATATCTCTAAGCCTGTGCACATCCATATTTGATATCTAATTCAACAGCTGTTTTTGATCGGCAGTCGGGAACATGGTCATATGCACTTGACTTAGGATAAGCTTCTGCTTGCACTTCAACGCCACCCCTGTGCCTCTACCAAACAAAACTAGTGAGAAAAATGAAATATGAATGCCATTAGGAAGCCAGACTTGAAAATCCTCCTGTTTTCTTGTGATCTGCTTCTTACACTAGCAGATATGCACAAACATGTTGAAGATAGCATTAGTCTGAAAAGGGATGGAGACAATAGGACTGCTATAGAGAGCTGATCACAAAGCCAAATGGCAAAACAGAAACTATTCAAGCCATTCTAGAACTACATGTGTTTGAGTATCCTAAAAATGTGTGTTACATATATGTATCCTAAGACAAGTGGATGGATGCTTATAATATTATTAATTATAGATCCAACTGAAGAGTGTCATATTCATTAGTAAAATGTTCAAATACTCCTAGCTTGGCAAGGGTACATCTCAAGTACACATGTTGAGTAAAATAAATCATGTGCAGAGATTGTATGATTTAGTTATAGAAAGCTCAAAAACAGCCAAGGTTCTCTATAGGATAAATGTGGCAGGAAAGGTCAGAGGTATTTATAATGCATAGAATGTGTGAACTTCTGAGCTGCTTGGTGGCCACTCAAATGTTTTCATACCATAAACATCAATAAACATCATGCCTAAATAGTATACACCTTCCTATACTAGTTTAACTTCTTAGATTATTTGGTCAGCATTCAGATTGAATAAGTATGGTGCCGGAATACAACTTCTGGCACACACCTTTCCAGATTTTACAGCACTCTGTATGTCCATGTGAGTCTGGACAATTCATAAGGAAGATCCAAGGATAAATGACGCATTTTAAATATGTATTAGTGAGGAATATTTGAATATACCTGGGTTTCTAGAAGAATGATCAAATCTGTCTTACAACAAGCATAGAGAGAATGCCCCTTAAAAGCAATAATAGTGAGCATGGTGTACATACATTGGCCATTTTGTCAGAAAGAATCATTTTCTGGAGAGGGATACTGGGGTTGGGAAAAGTCCAGTGACAAGGAAGAAGGTCTATGGATGGACTCAGTTGCTGCCACAATGGGCTCAAAACAAGGCAGGGCGGATAGGATGAGGCAGGATCAGGAAGTATTTTGTTTTGTTGTGCCTAGTGTTGATATGATTTGGAAACAACCTAACATCACCTAACAATGACAATTATATGTGCGATATCTTTCTGTGAAATTTAGTGCAAACATAAAAAAAATACATTCTCAAAGTAACACACTAACTCGAAAGATTTGGGAAGGACAGCAAGGTGAGGAGTCACAAGCGTTGGGTGTACAGTGGGGAACTGTGAGGGTTAGGCTGCATCCCGTTGCTTCCAACTCACAGGGACGTTATTTACAGCAGAAGGAAACCTTTGCAAGTCACGTCCTGTCCTCCAAATTCTACTTGTGGTTGAGCTCATTGTTACAGCCAATTTGTCAATTCATTTCATTGATGATTTTTCTTTTTGCTGACCTTCTACTGTCCCAAGCATGATTTTATTTTCCAGCGACTGGTAGCTCCTGATAATATGTCCAAAATACATGAGACAAAGGCACATAATTCCTGCTTCTACGGAGCATTCTGGCAGAGGTTAGGTGTGGTTAATAAGAGTGGGGCTTCCTGTTTGTCCACGGGGTCCCTTTATCTCTCGATGTCCTCCCCGTTGTTCTCCTCTGTTTTTGTCAACCATCTTTCTTTGCTTTCTCATGCTGTCTCCACTCCTTCATAAATGTAGAATCTTGTGACTGTGGCTCACCCTGTCACCGATGCTAGATGATGTTTTAAGGACTGTAAGTTATCTGATTACTCTGTCAATCAATGTCTAGATTCCAAATTCCCAGGAATGTATATGATATATGATTAGACAGTTGTTTCAGGTCCTTATCCTGGGCCCACTCATTAGTGATGATAGAGTCTCAAAATGTCACAGATGCCCAACCAAACTATTTAAGTTAAGCTGTGTGTGTGTGTGTGTGTGTGTGTGTGTGTTTATTTTAAGGAGAGATATATGGTGTGAGAAATATTTATTGCATTGCTATATGTTAGGGGATTAAAATAATCTGTAATAATGAAGTTTTATTAAAAATTTTAGATTTTATACATTTATAAATTTACATGATCTCAAAGACCATTGGGATCACCTGAACTATATCCATAATATTAGACATATAATAAATTAGAGCTAAGAAATTATAAAGATTTATCTTTTTCTCTTTATTAGTAAAAGGAGCAATTTTAAAAAAAATTTAAAAAACCTTTTTATTATGGGATCATACAACTCTTATCACAATCCACACATGCCCCTGTCATCAGCTCCTCATTTTCCCCTCCCTCCCCACTCACCTTCCCTCATGAACCCTTGATAATTTATAAATTATTATTTTGTAATATTTTGCCCTGTCTGACGTCTCCCTTCACCCACTATTCTGTTGTTTGTCCCCCAGGGAGGAGGTCACATGTAGATCCTTGAAATCATGTCCCCCTTTCCAACACACCCTCCCTCTACCCTCCCAGTGTTGCCACTCACACCACTGGTCCTGAAGGGATCATCTGCCCTGTATTCCCTGCATTTCCAGTTCCTATCTGTACCAGTGTACATCCTCTGGTCTAGCCAGACTTGCAAGATAGAATTGGGATCACGATAGTGGTGGGGGGAGTGAGGGAGGAAGCATTTAGGAACTAGAGGAAAGTTGTATTTTTCATCGTTGCTACATCGCACCCTGACTCGCTTGTCTCCTCCCGAGACCCTTCTGTAAGGTGATGTTCACTGGCCGACAAATGAGCTTTGGGTCTGCACTCCGCACTCCCCCACTCATTCACTATGATAAGATTTTTTGTTCTGATGATGCCTGATACCTGATCCCTTCGACACCTCGTGATCACACAGGCTGGTGTGCTTCCTCCATGTGGGCTTATTATTTTTTTAATTTAATAAAAATTGTACTTCATTGTAAGTTTGCATAACCCAAACAAACCAAACCCCCTGCTGTCAATCACCTCCTACTCATAGTGACCCTGGTGGACAGCGTAGAGCTGCCCTGTGTGGTTTCTAAGGCTATACATTTTTATGGAAACTATCTGCTTCATCTTTCATAGAACGGCTAATAGGTTTGAACCATCCACTTTTGGGTTAGCAGTGTCATGCTGAACCCACCATGACACAAGGGCTCCTGTATATTAATTAGCACATGTAACCTGTTATTATTTGGAGGGGGGCAGTGCACCTTTTGCAAATCTTTCTAATGTCTGTCTTAGGAAGCAATTGGATTCTCATTTCTCTGCATTCGTGATCTCTTTGAATATCATGATGTCTTTGGAAATTTTCACTGTGAGAGATAAAAGGTAATAAACACTTAGTGGTTTAAAAAAATATTATTTCCCCCAGTAAACCAAACCAACTCACTGTCATTGTTGACTCATAGGGACTCCCTGGGGGTTCCCGAGTCTGTAACTGTTCACAGGAGTAGAAAGCCCAGCCTTTCGCCCATGGAGCTGCTGGTGGTTCCAACTGCCTGCTTTGCAGATCACAGCCCAACAGGTGACTTTACCACAAAGGCTCCTGGAAATGATTTCCACCACCCTTTCACTCCATGTACCAACCTGAGATCTGCTGATGGGGGGTCAGTCTGAGGCCAGTGAGACCAAAATTGTTTCCTTTGGACTCAATTATGGCTTTTTCAATTATTCCCTGCGACACACTTGTTTTTCTAACCTGACAAAAGTATTGAGTAATAGTTTGAAGATGTCATGAGGTGCTGTATGTGAAAGAATTCGTGAATAAGAATAGCCATGGAACTAATAATGGAGCCTCTCTTTCATGGAGACTTTACTTGCCCTGGAGTTGTGCTCTATTGGTTGTATTTAAATTAACTCATAGGAAGAAAAGGATTTATGCTGCATATTTAGTTATATTTTATGATATGTGCAAAAAACAAGACACACACACACACACACACACACCGCCCTCCAAAGAAAGGAAAGAAATGGTATTTACTTAAGATAACAGCTAGTAAGTAAAGGGATGATATTTGAACTCAGGACCTTTTTTTTTTTTTTAATGAAAGAGCTCTGTGGTCTCTGGCAATGAAAAAGAAGTAGATAGATGCTATACACTTATATATATATTAGTGAGGCTTAATTGTTTTATTTGGACCCAGGACAAATCAAAACAACACTGTAGCAAAATTGCACGATGCACTGATCATGTGGGACATAGTTGTAAGTGACCGCTATTCCCCAAGTTACTTCCAATGGTCAGGTCACGATAAAGGATGTTCCTCATTGACATCATTATGCCATAACAGTTAACTGAGTGCACTGTCATCCATAACACTCGAATTTACCTGGTGCTGAGTTCAATAATCCTTTGTGACGGCCACATAGATTTTATAAATAGTATTTATGAATAAAGACTATTAAAGTTCTCTTAGGGATGCTAGTGAATGCTCAAAAGCTGCAACACAAATTACTGGCATATTTCATTCTGTTGTACATTTGTCTCTATGGGTTAGAATCAACTCTATGCACCTAACAACAAGAAATACCTAAAGGGTATTTTATATCATTTAAGCTTCAACCAAATGGCTTTCAGTTCAAACGACATGGGTCAGAAAGCAGTACTCCCCTAATTAAGGGCTTAGATGCTTCAAAGCACTCAGCTTCACTTGGTCTGGTGTTGGAAAGGCCCCCACTGATTCATGCTCTGGCTCCAGCTTCTGATCCTGCACCTCTGATGTCCCAGGTTTCTTCTGGATCCAGGCATCTCCCTGCACAGGGATCTCAGAATTCATATGACATATTTGACTCTTAGCATTTGCTGGTCGTGAGATCAATGCCTCCCCTCCCCACTAACCCTGCTGCTTCTTCTCAGAGGGCTCATTTCATACAGAGCAGGATGACAAGCCAATGAGTCATCTGATGTACAGGTGAATCCAATCATTTGTTAAAAATATTATAGTCTTTGGCTAAAAAAGCGACACTAAACAATTCACTTCATTGAGCATATTTGATTTTGCTGGTCAAGTCAATAAATAACTAACTCACAGTTAAAAGAAAAAGATAGAGAGATCTCGTGTTGTTATTTTTTTTTAAAAGGAAAGGTTGGATGTTTCAAGGAATAATTCTTCCTGTTCAATGTCAGTAAAATGATAAGAGAAAATGTGTACCAGGACACCAATCCATGCTTTTAAAAGCAGAACCTTTTCAACATTAAGAAGAGCCTTTAACTAGACCAGAGGAGGTACACTGGTACAGATAGGAACTGAAAGCACAGGGAATCCAGGACGGATGAGTCCTATAGGACCAGTGGTGTGAGTGGCGAAACAGGGAGGGTAAAGGGAGAATGGGTAGGAGGGAGGGAATCGATTGCATGGAACTGTGTGTGACCTCCTCCCTGGGGGACAGACAGCCAAGAAGTGGATGAAGGGAGACGTCGGACAGGGCAAGATATGACACAATACCCATTTATAAACTATCAAGGGCTCATGCGGGAGGGGAGAGCGGGGAGGGAGGGGGAAGATGAGGACCTAATGTCGGGGGTTTGGATGGAGAGAAAATGTTTTGAGAAACGATGTACAAATGCGCTTTACACAATTGATGTGTGTATGGATTGGGATAACAGTTGTATGAGCCCCTAATAAAATGTTAAAAAAAATAAATATGAAAAAAAAAAAGAAGAGCCTTTAAAACATTCATGAATTTCTCTTCTTTTTGTGAGCCATTATTTCCATTTCACCCAGGTTTACACCCATCAACATGCTTGCCCATTGGAATGTGAAACTATTGGTTGTGATGGGGTGGGGTGAGTTGATTAGTATTTTAAACTGTTGACTACAAATTTGATGATTTGAAATGTCAACACCCACCTAATTCACAACTTTAAAAATTACCAAGAAAAATTCTATATATAGTTTTATTCCATTTTCCATGGAATCATTGAAGCCTACTCTTATCTGAATTATATAGAGTATTTTATTTTTTATTTTCCCTTTTTATTTATCATATTCATTGCTTATAATTATATCCTTATAATCAGAATAATGATGTCCTATATACTTACTCTATTTTTGATGGCATTGGTGATGTAACATTTCTAGGAATGGCATTTCTACCCATGTCTTTGTAATTTCCACCAAATGATTGGATTACAACATGCAAGCAGGGTGTGTGAAGCACTAATAGAAGGGATTCATGGAGACCAGAATGAAGCATCTCAGAAGTACAAAGAATCATGGAGCCATCCAGAACTAAGAGTCATTAGAAAAGCACATTCAAGATCCCCACCTAAAGTGGTAAAGGCAGAGACTAGACACACCAGAGGCTTCAACACAGAGACCCTGGGAGAGAGCAACAGAATCATGCTTACACTGAGCAGAGGGGTTTCTCTTCTGAGACCGTGAGGCAATGAGACGGAGTGATAGGGAGGGTCCTGGGCATGACTGACAGTCTGAGGGCTGCAGACAAACTTGTCTATTTCCTGAGGAGGGGCACCCTGTGAACCAGACACAGTATTGTTAATGTTTTCTGAACCTAACTTCTGGGAGAACCTGCCAACTGCTCTAAAAACATAAGAATTGTCCATGAGCTCTGTACGGCCATTGCAACATAATAAAAAGCCCACCGTAATCAGCAAGTGCTTCAAGTGCTCTTCACTGGCTCTTGAATTTCAAGGATTACAGCCTTCAGTATGGCTTATAACTGGATGTAAAGACGATCAAGATCCTCACAACTGGACCAATAGGTAGCATCATGACAAATGGAGAACAGGTTGAAGTTCCCAAGGATTTTGTCTTGCTTGGATCCATAATCAATATTCATGGAAGCAGCAGTCGAGACATCAAAAGACCAGCCACATTGGGAAAATCTCCTGCACAAGACCAATTTAGAGTCTTGAAAGGCAAGGATGTTGCTTTGAGGATTGAGAAACACCTGGCCCAAGGCCTGTATTAACCATTTCATGTGAAAATTGTACATTTACTAAGGAAGCCCCAAGAAAAATCTAGGTAGTTGAATTGCAATGCTAGAGAAGAATATTGAAAGTACCATGGACCGCTGAAAGGACAAACTCATCTGTTCCTAAGAGGCAAGGATGACAAGACTTCGTTTTATGGATTTTAGATATATTGTCAGTAGAAACCAGTGCCCGGAGAAGGACATCATTCATGGGAAAATGGAGGAGCGGCGGAAGAGAGGAAGACTCTCAACAAAGTGAACTGACACCGTGGCTGCATCGATGGGCTCAGACATCAGAGCAATTTTAAGGATGGCTCAGGACCATGTACTAGTAGTGCCTTCTGTTGTGCATCAGGTCACCGTGTGTTGGAGCAGATGGGATGACTCCTAACAACAACAAGCACAGCAGGAATGCAGAGTGCCATGGGTAACATGATCACTGTTGGAATAGGTGAGGAAAAAGGAAGGGTGGAGGCATGTCTCACCTCTGCCTTGGGGCAGTTAGCCCTGTGTTGGCGAGGAGCTAAAATCTTCTCCCTGCTGCAGCTGAAGAAGGTCAGAAGTGGCTTCTATTCCATTTTCTCAACAATTCATTCATATTTTTAAGCTTTTAACCTTTTTGTATAGGTAGTCCTATTAGTATGACAGACCATGTAGCTGTCAGGTTAAAATAGTAACTAGCCTCAAGGGAAACATAATTGCTGAGTTAGGTAGTATTTAATAACTTTCCCACAGTTCTAATTTCTGTCCTGACTGTTCAGTTCTTTCTCTGGTCCCCTTATGTTCCATTAATAGGTCTTAAGTTTACCTCAGAGGCTTAACTGACAAAATCTTCAAAGCCTTTTAGTAAAAACAATTTTGCTAACAATCTTTAGTAGCAAGAGATGATCTGAAACAGGTGACCTTGCAGAAATATTTATTTTGAGACTTCATAGCAGAATATAGGCTTCAACTAACTGTGGCTGTAATTTTAAGTTTCCATTGACTGTGAGTTGAAAATATGCAAGAAAAATGTGTTATTCACAGAATTCTCCATAAAAGGTTTAAAGATTATACATTTCACCATATTCAACTGACAAGCCATGCTTTATTGCACATAAAAATAATCCCACATTGAAAAGAAATAAACACTTTATGGCCGATAAAACACACAGAGCCAATTGCATTTCTCAAGTCATGTTTCAAAACGTCAAATGTAATTTAAATAAAGATAACATGAATAATAGTTTAATAGTATGCATTACAATGCTATACCATAATATTAAGCAACAGAATTATTTTAATATTTTAGAGAGTCAGCACATTTATCCAGTGAACACTCTAATCTATTCTTGTATATTTACCAGTTGAGATTTATTGTTGCTTTTAGAAAGAAAAACTCAACTGGAATATATATTTGGTTTGAAAAACAGACCATTTAAACCCTTTTAGTTTTAGATTCTAATTAATATGGCATTTTCCACTCCTAGCTAACTGTACAATGTATAACCTATACATATGAGCTATAAGATTATAAAAAATACAGAGCAATTTGTTAAAACAGTGTTGTTCGCTTACTATAATAATATTGTTTAAAAAACGTATTCCAAAATAGTTATTAGAAAGAAATTATCTTAGAAATTGTCTTAGAAATTGTCTTAGAATAGACAAGTTACACCAAAAATCACAATGAAGCTCACTGCCATTGATTGACTCAGTCCTGATTCATTGTGACCCTATAGGACAGGGTGAAACTGCCCCCAAGCCTGTAACTCTTTACTGGAGGAGCAGCCTCATAATTCTCCCTTGGAGCTGATGATGGTTTCAAACTGCCGACCTTGCAGTTAACATCCTAATGCATACACACTACAGCAGAACCTATAATGCTCCTTAAATCAAAACCTGCAGTTGGCCAGTTGATGCCAAGTCACAGTGATTTCATGTGACTGTTATTAGATGCTATCCAGTCATTCTGATGCATAGTGACCCGCGTACAACAAAATGAAACACTGCTCAATCCTGAGTCAGCCTCACAGCTGCTGTCTCTGAGCCCATTGCTACAGCTGCTGTAGCAATGTCTTAGGGCGTTCCTTTTTCTCTGACTTTACAGAATGGGAAGATTGGGGGAATGGATCAGCAGGTTTGATGCTTATCACCTGAGCAATTAGCAACTGTGCCCACTCACAGCCTTCATTCTATATCCCCAACCCCCTGAAAACAAACAAACAAAAAGAAACCCTACTGTGGATTAGTAAATTCCAGCTCACAACTACTCAATAGAACAGAATAGAACTGTCCCATAAAATGGCAAAGCTGTAAATCTTTATGGAAACAGTCTGACATCTTTCTCCAGCAAATATGCTAATTGGTTCATACCATGACACTTTCAATTAGCAGTTGGGTGCTTAGCCACTACACAATCTGGGTACCTACAATTGCACTAAAACGTACTAAAATAAAGTTTTCCCTAATCTGAATGAAGTATGAAATGAAACACTGGCCAAAACAACTGCAATGCTTTTTAAAACTTATTATGCATATAAGTGTAAATCCCATATCTTATTATAATTAACAATACCTAAGAAAGCAGTAAGGAAATCATTGAAAAAATGAATTTCCATTGTTTAACTCACGGAATGCCCGCACTTTGATTGTACAGCATAAATTGCCAAATAAGATGAAAAGAAAATGAAAATGTTCCTTGAACATTTTAATGGTGTCAAAAGGTGTCCCATAACTTAATCACAATTTTCGTTTCAAGAACTTATCCCACAGTCTAACACTCGTTTATTCATAAAGATCACCTGTGTTGGTGTTAGGTGCCAACAAGTCAGTTTGCCCAATAGCAACCGTATGTACAACACAT
>NW_022111373.1:132808106-132808890 GCF_000313985.2 Echinops telfairi
CTCCTAGGCTTGTGACCATTGTTTCAGCTACTGTGTCAATCCATCTCCCTGAGGGCCTTCCTCTTTTTCACCGTCCCTCCACTGTATCAAACATAACAGCCTTCTCCAGGGACTGGTTTTTCCTGACAACATGTCCAAAGAATATAAGACCCAAATCTAGCCATCCTTGCCTCTAATGAGCACTGTGTTCTTACTTCATCCAAGACAGATCGGTTTGTCCTTTTGGCAGTCTGCGGTACTTTCAATATTCTTCTCCAGCACCACAAGTTAAACACATAGATTCTTCTTTGATCTTCCAGATCCAATGTCTAACTTAATGCCTGTGGAGCTCATTGAACATGTCTTCTAGAATTAATTGCCATTGATTGGAATGCTTAATCATGGGTTAATCTAGTGAGGTACACATTAGTCTGCTAATTCATTAGTCATCCGGTAGGATTAAGATACTGTCTTCTCCCACAAAGATTCAGTGTCAGAAACTCAAAGTGGGAAATTCAGCTTTATCCTATGAGTTTGCTATGAGTTAAATCAGTTAGATAGTAGTGGTATTTTTTGTGTGTATATTTGTTTGATTAATGGGTGAGACTTTAAATTCTTTTTGTTGGGCCATCTTGAACATGTGATAAGCAGCATATGTTGGACAGGTTATTTTTGGTACTTAAGACTTTAAATACCTTAAAAACACAAGAATATATTTTCTTCAATGGGATAAAATATACTCAATGGAATGTGACTACTGTCCTCAATATGAAAGTATTCTCTTTTTCTTGCTTTAAAATTTTTT
>NW_022111373.1:132810030-132822213 GCF_000313985.2 Echinops telfairi
ATATAAATATATTTGCATATGTACATGTCTTTATCTAGACCTCTATAAATGCCCTTTGCTTCCCAGCTCTTTCCTTTATTTCCCTTGACTTTCCTCCTGTCCTACTATCATGCTTAGTCCCCACAAGGGTTTCAGCAATTCCTCTTTGTTACATTACCCTTGATCATGCTCTACCAGGCCTCCCACACCCACCTTACCAGCAATTTGGGTCACTTGTTCCCTTGTCCCTGGGTTTGTTAACACCACTTCCTTTCATATGACTATATTTTTAAACATTTTTTTGTGAATTATATGGGGTTTTATAATTCAGGTTATTTTCTTTTTTCTTTCCCTTTTTAATCATTTACTAGGGGCCCTTGCAGCTTTTATCACAATCTCTACATACATCCATTGTGGCAAGCAATTTTGTACATATGTTGCCATCATCATTTTCAAAAGATTTTCTTTCTACTTGAGCCCTTCGTATCAGCTTCTCATTTTTTCAACTCCCTCTCCCAGGATATTTTCATATTTAACAATTTAAACCAATGCCAGGAAACAATGGTCCCAGGTTCCTGGTCACTGTTTTAGCCAAAGACAGAGACCAGGTTGATTAGAGCAACACTTAAATTTCTTCTGTAATGGTAGACAGAAGCAAACAGTGGCATTTGCTACCCACAACCTACTTCAAAAATCCAGTGAAAGTAAAGCAAATGTTATACCTTAAACATTGTTACAGAGGCACATTTTACAATGCCAATAGAAAAAAGTGAGCACGTTTTTACCATGTAAAGGAAGAGATGAGCAGGTTTTTAAAATGATCACACAACATACAATTGATTCCCTAAGAAGGCCAGTTTTGCAATGGTCATTGGGAAATTATACCTAGTTTTCTCCAGAAGCCATTAGACCACCAAACCCCTTACGCTTCATGAATTCTTGCTTATATCTAAATCAGGGTGATGCTCTATGCCTGGCCTTGCCATAGCACCCACTTTGAACCCTCTGAGTAGGAATACTTTAATCTCCATAATTATCCTTTAAAAATGTATTTTATTGGGGGTTCTTATAGCTCTTATCACAATCCATACGTATCTCTACTGTGTCTTCATGGCTTTGCTAGCCTCCTGCTCCATTTAGGACAACCTCACTGATTAAGTTTAAAAGGAGTTTTTACTGCAAGGGAGGGGGCTGTTACATTTTGGGTTTTTAACAAAAGTTTTGTTGTATTTCTGGTATTTTGATTAACAGTGGGATAAATCTATTACTCCCTCTATGAAAACCATGTATCAAACCTCTCAATAACTTTCCCCATCTCCTCCCCCTTTTAATTTTCTTTCTTGAAGACTATTATCATTCCATTTACCCTACTTAACACCAATCTACCCTCTTGCTTATTGCTTTCCCACCCCCCTCCTATTCCTGGTATAATGTCTAAATTAGGGTTCTCTGCTTTATTTCTTTGGGTTCAAATATCCATTGCAAGTGCTATACAGAACCCACAGACAAAATTCAAGATTAAAGAGTTTATTAAAGAATTTCACAATTTGTAATGCCAATGAGAAAAGCTCAGGGTTAACTTGTTTATTGGCATATGTTACAAAGTTCTGTCAAATCCACTAATAAATATCCAAGGAACGAATCACTCTGTTATAAGCCTCAAGCTGAAGGCATTCAGTGTAAGCTACATGGATCAGCAAACCTAGCTCCATGAATTGAGTGTTACTGAGACACATACCTCTCCAGGAAGCTTCACCCTGAAGGCACTCAACTCTACCACCTTAGGTCAGCAAATCCAACTTCCCCAAGTAAGTGCCCAGAGGCATGCCACTCCGAAAGCCAGCCTCCTGCACAGCTTTACTTGCTCTGTAGGTTGGGAAGCCATGCCTCTGTTCCCATACTCTGACTCTTGGTTCCTTGGCTCCTCTGATGTGATCTTGATCCAGGGGCTTCCTTATGCAGGAGGCGCAGGTCCCAAAGACTTACTTTACCCCTGGCACTTGCTGGGCATGAAAATCTTCCTCCTGATTCTCAGAGGGCTTATTTTATATGGTGGAGCTCCAGGGGATCCTGTTCTCAGTTTCTCACAGGTGAATCCTATCAGCAGCTTCCTTCACCTTCATACCAGATCTATGTGGAGAAAGTCTTTTGGTGATAGACACTAGCAAGAATAAGCCACATTAAATAACTCACTGTCCCTGCACCTGGTAACCATCAAAGCTTATTTCTTTTGGTAAAAAATCCTATATCTTGATTTTTATGTAATAATAATCTCATACATTTTTTTTTCCTTTTGTGATTGCCTGCGCTCACTCAGTATAATACCCTCTAAATCTATGTCAAGGGATGTTTCAGATTTTGTCATTATTGTTAATGGTCTGTAGTCTTCTGTTGTATGTATGTACCAAAGTTTAGCTAGCATTTCTTCCCCTGATGGTCATTTAGGTTGTTTCCAACTTGTTGCCTTGTGACTAGAGCTGTGCTTGACACAGGCAGTCATCAATCTGCTCATGCTCAGACTCATTTCTGTAGGGTATATACTGAGGAAAGGAATTGCTGGGTCATATTGGGTTTCTGGTCCCCATTGTTTTGTATGTGGTTGTACAATTTTACAGTCCCCTCAGCAGTGTATGAATGCTCCATTCTCTCTACACCCTCTCTTGCATTTTTTTCTCTCTCTCTCTCCTAAACCTTCCAATACACTATCAGTGAAAGGTGGTCTCTTATCTCTGGTTTGATTTTCAACTCTCTAATCATGACTCATGATCACAAACATTTCTTCCTATGTTTGCCTTTCAATATAATTAATAAAAACATTCATAACTGGTGAATACCCTTCACTGCACGCTCATTCTTCTTTCCTTTATTGAGCATATTTATGTATTGTAAAATCTACTCCACGAGATTAGTGTTCTCTTCTGATAGTTTTCTCTTGACATTGGTTATTGTTTGCTTCCCGTTGGTCCATCCAGATAGCAGCGTCACATGGGAGAGAGTACAACTGCTCTGTACAGTTTTCTTCATTGTAATTTTTGTGGAAGCCATTTAGCAGACCTTCTTTTCCCAGAACCACCCAGGTTTGGGTTTGCACTCAATCAGAAATGGTGGTTGGACTAACACTCCAACATTGTTCTGGGTCATGATTTGGAAGATGGCAGAGATAAAAAGTGTCATGCGATTTATTTTCACATGTTGGCATCTTTAGTTATACCACAATGAATAGATTGGTGACAGGTTGCTAATGCATTCCAACTTCAAGGGGGTTACATGCAAAGCTATTTTTGAAATTAATATAATAGAGTAAAATTAGTCTTAGACTTTTTCATTTTAATTTTCATGCAAACTTTTGTGTCAATAATCCAACCTATTATTCTAGGTCACAAAGTGTTGATAATATTTACATTGAAAAATAATACTGTATGAATCTCTATATTGTACACATTTACTTTAATTATCCTCAGCAAATTAGGTTTATGAGATAACTTTTGAAATCAACATGCTACTGGGTAATTTGCTTTACATAGTATGCACGCATGTTGCAATAAATATGTGTTTATTACCAAATATGCATATACTCCATTATATATATAAAACAGAAGAGGCAAAAAGGGAATATTTCTATATTGAATCATTTTTTAAGTAATGAAGTGAACTATAGATTCCGAGAACAAAAACAATAAAATAAAATTATAATGTGGGTCTGTATAAGTGCTTTTACGACTGTTGTCTAAACTCAGTAATGAAGAGAGATCATTCTTTGTTATAATCCAAATGGAATATGCTGTTAAGAATTTCCCAACTTACAATAGGGCATACCCTCACTTAAATTAAGATATTCAAATTGTGTTACAAAATATAAAACCCTAGTGAAGTTCCAGAGTACCAAAGAAAGGGAGAAAGGAAGGGTGAAAAAGGAAGGAGGGAGAGAGAGAGAAAAGAAGGAAGAAAGAAAGCCTTCTTCTTCTTGCTGGGGAATCGTTCCACTGGACCATTATAGAGTGCAGACGGAGCCTGCATAACTTCAAGAAAGCCTAATCGTGCCACTGGACCATTATAGAGTGCAGAAGGAGCCTGCATAACTTCAACTAGTCCTTGAAGGAATTAGATTAGTGTCTTAGGCTGGGTTATCTAGGGAAGCAAAACCAGAGAAGTTTCTACTTTTATATACAGAAATTTGCATAGAGTACAGCAAGTCCAAGTCAGGAGCGTTCCACGTCCATGGTCAGCCGTGAGGTTAGAGGCCTTTCCTTACGCGTGTAGCTGCAGGGGCTCAGGAACCCAAGGTCAGCAGAATATTGACGGGCAATAACTCTAACTGCAGAAAGGAATGAAACCAAGGTCAAAGGGTTAGGCTTGTAGTTGTAGAGACAAATGCATCCAAGTGCTACAGGCCAGCTAGCAGACTTTTTATGCCCCTGTACTGGCAGGCAATACATTAGAGCAACGTTTTGGGGCTTACTTGCCAAATCACTGAAATTCTAGGTCCAACCAAATTGACACAAAATCTAACTATCACAGTAAGCAATTGAAGTGCTTACCATCCTTGCAAAAAAATGAATATTAGACTAGAAGCAGAATAGTTGTTGAGATCCAAAGTAGTGAGTGCGCTTAAGGCAGTGATTCTCAACCTGTGGGTCACGACCCCTTTGGTGGTCGAACAGCCCTTTCACAGGGGTCCCCTGATTCATAACAATAGCGAAATTACAGTTATGAAGTAGCAAAGAAAATAATTTAACGGTTGGGGGTCACCACCACATGAGGAACTGTTTGAAAGGGTCGCGGCATGAGGAAGGTTGAGAACCGCTGCCTTAAGGAAAATGAAAGCATGTTCTTTCATTTATATTTGAGTTTCCAAAAAGAAATCTACAAGTTTTGTAACTTTTACAGGATACTGGGTTTTATTCAATTGATTCAGGTAAGCACATAAAAAAATCATTATAATTGTCTTGATATTTTAATAATCTTTGGACACTATCTTAAAATAAGGCATTAAAGGACTCCTTATCTTCTCTTCGCCTTATTTCCCTGACTCAGATTTATGTACTTTTAGAACATACTTCTTTGCCCTTCCTTTCATGCACATCCCTCAAATGAAGTGACTGCCAAGTTCATGGCAGGATTTTATAAAAGCTCTGCCCTCTCCTTTTGCCAGAATTACAATACCCTGGAGAGCAGGAGGTAATTAAGTGTGTGAATTCAAAGGGGCTCCCTGCAGTGCTATAGGCATTATGCTTAGGAAGAGTAAATAGAAATTGTTTGAGATGTCAACAATTAGAACAGACAGAGTCAATAAGAACTTAGAGGTAAGATTAGCAATAGATAAGTCACTCCCTAGGAAATATTCCATTTGAGAGTTAATGGCACATCTTGATTTGGCAATTTCTGAGGTTTATAGTGTTTCTCTATATGCATACAAATGCCTCCAACCAATTTTTCAATCTAATTTTAGATATTTTTGATGTTGCATTAAAAATGCCTTCATGTTTTGAACAGATATAATTAAATGCTATTTAGCATGCCCTTCAAAATGAGACACTTCAGTAATTTACTGTACTTCATCCCACGGTGCGTAAGTCCAGAGCAGTGATTACACCAAATTGATCTCTTGACATTTCCACAGCGCTTCATTTTCAAAGCAGTTGGTCTTACACACATGATATCAACCGAAAATATTGCAATTCAAAGAGGCTCTTCAACACACTGTCAGATAAATCTATCCTCCGCCGATGCTTAATTCACTTGAAAGCTAAATCCTATAGATTTGATGGTTCTCTAAATGAGTGTAATTACTCTTCATTTTAGGGCTTCTAAAAATGCTGCTTCTTGTTTAAAATGGCTCGATTTGCATTCTCCTCAGCATGTATCAATGCTATTTGTTGTGTTGTTAAACCCAATTTAAATAAAATCTAATTTAATATTTAAGTGTCTAGTACAAGGAACGCTACCTTTGAGATTATGATTTTTTTTTACAAATATCAAATAATTTTACTTCTTTCTACCTAACTGAGTCTAGATCATGGGGGCAATTAGAGAATAGAAAATAAAGAGATTGAAGGCACAGAACATAAATCTGAAAAGAGATTTGTTAGATCATTTCCATTACATGAAATCTTGTTAATACGATACTTAAGCATGTTAGAGTAGACTAGAGAAACAAATTCATTGACACTCATATATGTGTAAGACATAACTTTATATCAAAGAGCACTTTTATATTAGGAAACATCCCAGCCCAGTCCAGATCAAGTCTATAAGTCCAATATCAGCCCATATGTCTGATACTACTCCATAAATTCCTTTTGGACTCATGTAGCCATGCAATGGTGCTGATTGTAGCATGATCACAGGCCAGTGGGTAGAAAGTCTTGTGGATCCAGTGGTGGTGGAAGCATCTCATCACTGGCATGGACCTCCATGTGGCTCCTCCAGCTCCACGGCTCTGGCTCCATCAGTTTGTCTACATATGACTTGTCAACAAGAATGTGAAGCAGAGTATTTGTGTCCCACCTCCAGGGAGGAAGACAGGAGTTCCCAGAATCCTCAGAAGAAGTCCACGCCTACACAGAGGCCTCATTGGCGATGACCTAATTGACAGGCTAGACGCCACCCCTTCACTCAAATTGACAGGAGAATATGTAACTGCCACATTAAGTAAATATTCTTTCAACCATGCTGACTATATGAATACACTATCCCATCTATTTAACTTGCTCTCAAAGAAAATATCAGGATTTGACTTTGGATATGATTGTTTTCCTTCAGCCTCCCAAGAAAGAATTTATTAGACCTCAAGTAAAAGATGAATCAGAATTGACTACGAGGCAGTGGTATTTTTAATTTTTTTAATTAAAAGATGGACATTCTAATCTCGTTCCACAGACCAAAATTAAATACCAAGAATTACTTCTATGTGTTGCAAATGTATTAAGCTCAGTACTAACTTTAAGGTTAATGGTTCAAACTCACCCAGTGGTTACAAAGGAAAATACCTGGTAATTTACTTCTGTACATATTACAGCCAAGAAAACGCTATAAAGCATTTCTAGTGTATCTTTGGGGTCACTGTGAATTAGCATCTACAGCAATTCTGTGTGTGTATACTTATTATGGAATAATTCCATGTTAGACCCACTGAAACGACAAAACTAAACTATTTTTAGGAATGGAACAGCTGTTCCAGCAAATCATATATACTATCTATGCTCTCTCACTGATGCATCTATATTTATTTTCCGTATCATGTCTAATAACGGACAGTAGCTGCACCCGTGGGCTCAAGCATATTCATGTTTTGTGAGGTTGTGGAAAGGGTCACTCTGACTGCAAACCAATGCAACCTCACCGAACAATTAGGCCTAAAAATTGCACTATTTCTAAATGCTCCAATTAACATTTACCAAGGTGTGCCGCTCTCACAGCATTCCTCTGGTAATTATAGTGAGCACATACTTGATGTCTGTTGTCCTAGTTATGCTAACAAGGGCCCCATGTTTTCACACCTGGGGAAATAATGAAACAGGCATTTCAAAAAGTTTGCCAACATTATACAGGTAATCGATGTCAACACTGAGACCTTAATTGTAACCTGAAACTTTCAGTTGTAGTTTTTCGTCCTACGTTTATAATTCTGTTAAAAAGTGCATGGTCGATTAGTAGTGATATGGCTAAACCCAACAATTGCTCCACAGGATAAATATGAGGCTGTCTGCTCCCAGAAAGATTTCTAGCCTTAGAAACTCTACAGAGCAGTTCTACTTTCTCCTACAGGCTCACCTGGAGCCAGAATTTACATGATGACAGCAGATTTCCCAATGCTAGAATTGCTATCAAATCAGTGTTTAATTTATTAGGTCTTATCCCCCAAAGGAATAAGGAAAACAAACATTTTGTTGGCCCAAACAAAGAAAAAGTAAGGGTTTCAGATCTTTGGGCACACTATAAGACTTCAAGCAAGGTTTGCTGCACTAAGGGCAATCTCATCACCTTATAAAAAGCTCTCAACAGGATTATACTAGGATTTTGTTTTGGTTTTCAGTTGCTTCTGCTCAGAATAGAGCATGGAATTTATTGAGCAACTTAAGTGAATTTTGTTTAAAGGAAATCTATACCTGGACCTTGACAAGAATATGAATCATATTCAGGTTTATATTTCTGTATGAAAGTGAATACCTTTATGAAGTTGCCATTCATTTGTTTGTTGACTCATGTTCTCTCCAGGTGTGTCAGATTAGAATTGTATGGTGTGGCATTGTCAATGGATGGTTTTAAAACATAGATATGTAGGCCTCTTTTAAAAATGCCCTGGGTGGATTTGAACTGCCAAACCTTCCGTTAGAAATTCCAGTGTGTTAGCTGTGGCACTACTCCAGGACATTAGGATTAAGTGTGTATCTGTGTATATTTGCATCTATAAATGAGCATCTATCGTCACAGGGAACACACAATTCTCTCTGTACTTGATCTTCTTGATCACTTCTTAGTATTTAAGTGTTCAAGAACTTTTGTTACATGCTGTACAGTAAACAATGGTGGTGGTTGTTTTTAGATTCTGATGTTTGCATCCCAGAAAAGTTTTATGAAATCTTTCATATATGAGACTAAGTTTATTGGAGACTCTCAAACTCAACTGTTTTATGAGATCCATCCTGCCATTTATATCCTGGTGACATAGTGGTTTTATGTTTGGTCTACTAGCCCCAAGATGAGTGGTTTGAAACCACTAGCCACTCCATGGGAGAAAGAGGCAGCTTTCTACTCCCATAGAGAGTCACTGTATCAGAAACCCACAGGGGCAGTTCCACCCTATCCTCTAGGACCACTATGAGTTGGAATCAGCTTAATGGCAATGAGTGTGGCTTCTTTGAGTTTGTGCCATTTACAAGGAGCATGATTTTTTTTCTAACCCCCTGCCATTGAGAAGATTCTAACTCTTAATGAGACTACAGTGAACTCTCGTTTATCGTGGTTAATCTGTTCTAGACCCTACCGTGATAAATGAAATTCCGCGAAGTAAGATTCCTTATTTGTAAATCAAACATTTTCGTAGTTAGAGCATAGAGGACATGAAAAAACACCCTTTAGTCACCATTACACTCGTATTACCCAATTTATTAAACGAAAAAGGGAAAATACAGAAAAACATTTTGGACGTTACAATTATCATTTATTATTTATTATATTATTTATGGCATCAAGCGTGTACAGAATGAACCAATCAGTGGCAGTAATGACAGAGCATGCACTGTTACGCAAAAACCGCGGTAGAGTGAAGCCGCGGAAGTCGAAGCACGAAGTGGCGAGGATTCACTGTATAGGGTCGAGTAAACCCACCCACAGTGTTGCCGCAGCGGCACGACTTCGCAGCAGCAGGCTGCCTCTCATTTCTATGAGGCCATGTTTGGTGGGTTCCTCACCAGTGCTCAGGTGCCCAGTGTGGTTACGTTTCTTAACATTGCTTGCGCTTGATATTACTCGTGGACACAGGGATAAGTCTGTGTAGCCAAGTGGTTGAGCACTAGACCGCTCACCCAAAGAGGCCCTTCCGCAGGCAGGCTTGGCGCTCTGCTTCTGAAAGACCACAGCCTGTAAAGCCTTTGGAACCCTTCCATGCTTTTCTCAAAGGCAGCAGCAGCCTCAGCCACTGCCTCTAATTCCAAGGCTCCGTGAGAAAAGGGATGTAGTGTGTCTAGCCCAGTATGTTGCTCACAGTAGGAACATGGTGAACTTTAGATCTATGAACTTTCTCCGTCCCATCAGCTAGAGAACAACAGTGCGAAATCATGAAAGCATGCCTTGCCCTTGTTCTCTAGAGGTAAACACTGCAGGAAGCAACAGAGCAAGTCAAATTGCTTCGTGCCTTGTGCTAGTTTTAGGGGCCCTATTTTTATGATATGACATTTTAACAAAGCATATATGAGTTCATTAAATGAATAACTCTAATTAGGATATTTTAAAATTGTGGTTGAAATACTGTCATTTCATTTCTTTTCAGCAGATGTGTTTCTTATAATTTCGCAATCTAATTTCAATATGGAAACATTCTCTCTCTCTCCTCTCATCATTTATACTAAAAGAAATAAAAGACCATATTACAAAGAATAATTTGGAACCCCGAGCCTTGCCCCATCCCATAACCAATGAAGGAAACATGTGAAAAACCGTTGATATACTGAATTCATAAACATTTTCAAAAATAGAGGTAGAGAGTACCTACTGTTTTATAATCTCCTTTCACACCTGACTTAATGGTGTTCTACATATCAATTATGAATCACAATAACATTAATAATCACTCACTCTTTCACAAGCACACAACGTGAGTTATTTGATATGTGTTACGCATCCTGTGTCCAAAAGCAATCTAAGGGTTTGCTGTAACTACAACACCTGCCAAGTATCTTATCTGAAATCTCATGAAAAGTAAGTAGCTGAGGCTGTTTCCAAATGTCTGTCTTTTAGGGCTAAAGCATGTCTCCCAATTCTACTAGATCAGAGCCCTCAGATGACACAGTAAGGATAATCACCCAGAGGACGGCAAAAAGTTTATTGGAAAATTCTATTATTTTTTTTAGTTCCATTTTTCACATTCCTTATGAAGCCCCATCATTGTTGTTGTTAGTTGCCGTTAGATCGATCCCAACCCATAGTGACTCTACGTGCAATGGAAGGAAACATTGCCGGGTACCATCCACACAATCGTTCCTATGTTTGAGCTAACTGTTGCAGCCACTGTGTCAATCCAATTCTCGAGAGCAGAGCCTTCCCCTCTCCCACCTCCCCTCTACTATATGACACCCTGCATGATGTCCTTTCCCAAGGACTGCTCTCTCCTGACAATATGTCCAAAATATGTGAGATGGCAAGACGTCTTGCCATTCTTTCCTCTAAGGAGCATTTTGGCTATACTTCTTCCAAGACAGACATGTCTGCCCTTTTGGCCGTCCATCCTACTTTCAATATTCTTTGCCTGCACCATCATTAAACTGAATCCGTTCTTCCTTGGACTTTCTTATTCAATGTCCAATCTTCACATGCATAGGAGGCATTCACATGAAAATACCACAGCTTGGTTCAGGCACACTCAATCTTCAAAAGAACACCCTTGCTTTTCAATACTCTAAAGGAGTGCTATACCACAACTATACTAAGGCAACTTGTCTTTTCGTCACTTGACGGCTGGTTCCTTGATCATTGATTGTGCAGGCAAGCAAGACAAAATCCTTGACAGCTTCCATCAGTTCTCTATTTATCAGACGTGACCCATTGGTTCCCTTATGAGGATTTTGGTTTTCTATTCATTGAGTTGTAATCCATATTGAAGGCTGCAATCCTTGTTATTCATCAGCATTATTAAATATTCGAGGTCTTGAAACCAGAGTATAATGTTCCAGGAGAAAAGGGAACGATACTACATTTTTCAATCTGTGCCACTATAAGCATATAAGCTTCACACATAAATGCTTTGGAATTTGGATTATCTACATATGAGGACGTCCTTTTAGTAGCCACATTGTTTTGCTTTGTAAGAACTTTGTGTGACACGTTTAGTGAGGCCAGGTTTCTTGGATTACAACTTCATGTAAAGAACCCCAAAATCCTCATACTATTACAATAATTTTTAGGAGACTGCAGAACCAGGCAGTATTTTATTCTGTCCTTTATAGGGCCATTATGAGTCAGAGGCAACCCCAAGGCACCTAACCACCTTATGTATACTTGCAGCTCCTTAGCATGTCTGCTAGTACATGTGTAATTGCCATAACGACAATCTGACTCAAAAGGCCTCCTCAGGAATTGTGATTTCGGAGACTGTCACTCTTTAAGAGGTTAGAAAGCCTAATCTGTCCCCCTCAGAGGAACTAATGATTTCCAAAAGCTGACCTTGTGGTTAGCAGCTCCATGCATAACCCCCTATGCCACCAGTGGTAGGTGACACTCATGAGTTGAACTTGGCTACCAGCTAAAAGCTGAATGTCTCTAATCTGCCGAGCAGCACTCAGGAAGAAATGTCTGTCGGTCTGCTCCTGCAAAGACCGAAGCCAAGACAATCCCGTGTTCAATTTAGCGTGTCATCCACGTGATTGCGATGGAATGGAATCGGTGTGTTTGGTTTCTTTATTGGTTTAGACTTGATTTCCATCCGAGTGATGAAACACTAGCTGGTACAATGCATTACAGATGGCTTCCTCCAATCTGCATGTTCTT
>NW_022111373.1:132823143-132853880 GCF_000313985.2 Echinops telfairi
AGATAGATAGATAGATAAAAACTGCTCCCACCTTAAACACACACTCAAAAGTTCACCCAGAGGATAATCCTTGTAAGATTCTTTCCTGGCAAACAAATTGAGCATGAGACAAACAGCAGTAGCCCTTGATAATAATTTTGAAATATCTCTGTGGTTGAATATCCTCATTGCCATGGGTGTGGAGTGCCTTGTTGAATAAGACACCGAATCTTCCAAGTCGTAACAATGATCTCAGTCATGATTCTTTGGGCTCCTTGTCCTGTGGTAGATGTCAAGTTACCTTCTCTGCTTTCTTTCATGGAGGTAACTATAGAGCTGTTCTTTGTAAGCATCCCAGACTGTAACACGTACTATGTGAGTGTGCCAGCCTCAGGAGCCAAAGGTGAATAAGCGTTCCCAAGAATCATGTCATTTTTTAGGCTGTGCTCTTTTTTTTCTGTCAATAAAACTTCTCCCAAATCAATAAGCTTCTGGTCTATTTAGTTCAAATCAGGGCCACAGGGCAACTAGCTCACCCCAGTTTATCACCTAAACAAAAATATATTCTCCATTTTATTTACTCTTTTCTTCTTACCTCTGTTCAGGAGAAAGATGTGTTTTTCACTCCCCTACCAGTTACAGTCTTCGACACCCACAAGGGCAGTTCTACTTGGTTACAAAGCATCGCTATGAGACAGGATTGACTTCATAGAAGGAGTTTGTTTTTGATGTTACCTCTACGAACCTTTTCCTTTCAATAATACCAAGCAAGCTGATTGGGAACAAAGGCATTTGTATATAGAAATAAAATTCTTAATCTGATCATTTTTGCAACTTTTGTAATACTGTGCAGATGAAAAAATATATATGTTTGCTTACTTTTGTTACTTTATTCAATAATTAAATATATGGACCTCTAATAGTAATGTTTCTTCTTTAATATTTTTGGTTATGAAATGTGATTAGCTAAATGAACACTTGAGTATAAATAGTTAAAATGGCAAGAGGTTAAAGTATATTTATTTATAGTATGCCAATAAAATTTAAGATCATTAAAGGCATTCTTCCTCGTAGGTTTAAAATTTTGATGAAGCTATCCTTTGTTGGTTGTTTCATTGCAAACAAGTGGCCTTTGAGAAGGAAGGCCTCATCTTATGATAACCTTGTGTAACACAGGACAGAAGACTGTCTGCTCCTGTGTCGCCTCCATCATCAATGGCCTGTTTCAGACCGCTGTACAAGGAATTCTGTACAGCTCCTCATTGACAGTTTCCCTAGTTTTCTTTGGCCCTCTATCTTTCCCAAACTTGTATCTTTTCTGGACATTCATCTTTCTTTATGAAGCATCCAAAAGACAACAACCAGAATGTTCTTTAAATGAAGGAGATGAAAGTTGGACTCTCTCCTTTGGTACTATTTTAATATGATGGCTGCATACACCATCCTCCCAGAAGTAAGAGTATTTTCAAGTACAAAAACTAGACTTCCTCAATTTTTCAAAGAAAATATCATGAAGAAATTAAATGAGACACTTCTCTTTCAGTAGGTGATGTTTCTAATTCGAACACTTCATATCCTTCTAGTGAAATGTTATTATGTCAAAATGGCATGCCTCTGATTCATTCAATTAATATATGGTGTGCATTTCTCAAACTTGAAACACAATCCCCATTATTGAGGTTCTAGAAAAACAACAAACACCTGTTTTTAAGAAGCTTCTAGTTCAGTTCCCTGGTGGTGCCCTGATAAAAGCGTTGGGCAGCTGACCACAAGGTTGTTGATTTGTACCCATCGTGCTCCATAAGAATAAGAAGATTTACAAGCCTGCAGCCCTATGGGACAGTTCTGCTTTGCCCTTTATGATCACAGGAAATTAGAATTGGTGCGACAGCAATGTTTTGTTTTGTTTCTTAATCATTCAATGAAATGATTATCAGAAGGTGTCCCTGAGATGGGCAAAATCTGCATCATCTGTGAACTCATTAGACAAAGTCTCAACCTGTTTTTTTAGCAATCTGTTTTTAACAAGTCCTCTGGGTGATTCTGATGGAAGCTAAATTTTGAGTATCCTTTAGGGCAATTTTAATGTGTGAGAGCAAGTACCTGCACTGCCCCATCTTGATCACGATTCTAAATTATAATGTTAGACTTAAAATGTATAAGAATTAAACCCCAGCCCTTTTTGCTCCATTTACTTGCATTATATCCTCCACACATGATAAAATAAATATTCCTAAATATTATTATTTGTACAAACAAATTATATAGCAGAGTAGATAAAACAAAAATAAAATGCTAAAGTCAAATGTGATTCAACAAACTTTCTGTTCTATATATGAAGTATAATCATTTTCCAAGAATTAAAAAAAACAACAACTTTTTTTTAACAAAAGTACACTGTAGTTAACAAGGAACAAGGGAACAACTCAATAGTAAACAAACCAATGCAACACTTGGCAGCCATTGCTTTAAATACGGTTTGGCTGTAGGATCTTACCAGTAAAGCTATGATTCATCTCCTGTTACACGTCTTCCAAGATGTGCTACCAGATCTTGATTCCCACATATTTAAAATTTCTCCTGAAAACTGCGGTTTTCTGCAACTGATCTAGGCTCAACAGTTAGGGCACTTTTGGAGCAGAAACTCCATCTACATCAAGCCATCAGTCCACGTTCTCTAAGCTGCTAACCCAGGGATCCTAGCTACAGTGTTGTCTCTTGTTTCTGTCCTGTTCCATTGGGACACTAACAAGACTAAGTTTTTCCTTGCAAATATATGCTGCTGGTCCTCCCCCCCCCCCCCATTGCACTACCTGGTCAACCTATTTCATCCTTTTTTTAAAGAAAAAATTCTATTTTTTTAGAATGCAATGTTTCCTAAAGTGTTAGTTCTATCGCCGTTCTTTCACCCAAACTTCACCATGAATTTGGTGTTTGCTCTGGGTTCATTTTAGCAGGGTTCATATGGCTCAGAGAGGAACGCTTTGCAAACTGCTCTCTTGGCCATCTTAGCACCACATAGTAAATCCATGTAGCTTTTTTTCACCTTCTACATTTTCCACCAACCCTTTGAAGGCCCCCACATACATTTTCATTTTCAACTTATTCTTCCAGTGCCTCCTTTCTTTGACGAGTGCATTTTTATTTGATATCTTATTGTGTGACAAGATAAACCCTAACACATCATTCTCCTCCCAAATCTGTAAGTGGTCAACAATTGTATTTCTATGTGGACACTGAAACAGAAGGCCCTTCATATTTGAATAGGAAAGTCCATTTTGGGGCCAAGGACACTACTGATACACCTGTCTACGATGTCTTAGTGTACCATGATAGGGCATACTCCATAATAATCAGTACCTGAGACCTGCATTTGTAATACTCTGTCATCAGTGACTCAGGTACCTTATTGCTGGAGATGAAGCAAAGTTGCAACATCTCACAGTCATGCCAAGAGGTCCCAGTCCCTAAGTCCTCTGGAAATACTCAGTGCTCTCAAAGGAATCCAGCTGGCACTGAGTACTTCAGAAAAGATGATGACAAAGTGCACCTGCCAATAGAATCTTGTAGTCCCTCTTAAGCAGCCGTAACTTATTATTTTATTTATATTTGACTAGTGTATTTAAACACAGTCTAAGTTTAGAATAAAACAAATGATGAAATAGTCAAATGTAAACCTTAGAAAAAAGAGTTTCTATTATCAGATAGAAGCTTTCTCTCATACCAAATTGCAAAACAAATATCTCACTTGCTACTTTGATGATCGGCGTAATAAATAGTATTTACATAATTGATAGCTGAAACCCTTTCTTACTAGAGCCATTTATAACTTATTTCATTTTATAAGACTCAAGAAAGTAGTTGCTATTAATAAGAAATTTCAGAATGTAAGAAGTAATAAAAACATAGACAAGTATAATATTTCCTTGAAAAAAGTTTGAAATTTAAATTCCTCTTCACAAAAATCTACAGTAAAACACTATTTTTTCTCTCTTTCATTCTTTTTCTTTTCATTGTACCATAAGCATTTTTATGGTGATGAAAGTAAGAAGTTATGAATAAAGACAGGCCAGCCCGAAGAAACTGGGATGCTTTAGCTTAGGAACAGGTTGAAAGGTAGATTTTAAAATAGTATACAAACAGTATTTCAGAATTGTGAGACAAAATTGGCATAGAATCAGACTGAATTTCACTCAGTCTTTTAATAGTTATGGAGTGCTGGTTGTGTGCAGGGTATACGGTTCTAAGTTCTGAGACTACAAGGAAGATGTTAACCTTTCTCAACAATCGTGTAAAAAACAAAAAGGTGACTGCAGACACTGGAGTTGAGAGTCATACGATGCTGCACCACAGTTAGAGCTCATTCCTGCACACATTTAGAGGTTTCCATAAGTTATTAGATTTTCTTTCCTTTTTTTCACTTCTAAAGAGGATGAAATATTAACACCTGCCTCAGGATTATCTTAAAGCCTCTTAGTACTATTGTAACAGAAAAATCCCAAGTGGCTGGCTTTAAAGAACAAAGACATATTTTCTGATGGCATAAGAAGATAAAAGTACAAAATGGGGCCCTATATCCATCTGGGGATGGAGCCCTGGGTGCCCAGTGGTTACAGGCTGGGCTGTGATCCTCAAGTCAGCAGTACAAAACCACTAGCTCTCCAGAGGAGAGTGACGGGGCTTTGTACTCTCGTAACGAGTTATAGTCTCAGAAACTCGCAGGGTCAGTTCTGCTCTGTGCTGCTGGGTGACTACGAGTCCATATCAACTCTGGCTGTGAGAAAGGTTTGGAGAAAGGTTTTCTTTTTCTTTTTACTTTTAGTGAAATGTTTTTGCCTTTTAACTTCTGTAGCCCCAGCTCTTCTTAGATCCTTAGTGATTTTCATGTGGCATCTATTTCTCTTCATTGTGCTTGCTCACATTTTTGCCCAGTTAGCATGTTTTTTTTTTTTCTCTTTAATTAAAAAATCACTTTATTGAGGGATCTTACAGCTCTTATTACAATCCAGACATAAATTGTATCAAGCATATTTGTACATATGTTGCCATCATTATTTTCTAAACATTTACTTTCTATTGGGCCTTTAGTATCAGTTCCTCTTCTCCCACACACACACACCCTCCCCTTTGTGACCCCCTGATAAATTATAAATTATGATCATTTTCATATTTTACACCGACCACTGTCTCCCTTCCCCCATGGTTTCAGCTGTTCATGCCTGGGACGGGGGATGGGGTGGGGGTTATGTGTCAATCATTTCTATCGGTTCCCTTCCTCCCCACCTGTCCCCACCTTCTCTAGCCTCGTGGTATTGCTACTCCCATTCCTTTTCCTGTGTGCTAGCCTTTTTAAAAAACACATGTTTTATAACTCGCAAATATCTAGGTTTTAAGAACATTCTCACAAATGTGATATCATTAACATAATTAAGAAAGACCTTTTCCCAAACAGGAATGAGGGTGTTGTCAGATGCCCTTGAGTGGTTGTAACTCTTAGAAGCCATATGGATAACAGAAGGAAACACTGCTCACTGCTGCACCATGTTCATAACCTTTACTCCGCATGAGTCCATTATTACAGCTACTGTGTTAATCCATCTCATTAAAAGTCACATACATAAGATGTCCAAATTAGATATTCTTTGAGAGACACATAATTCAATCCCTCATATAAATATAAGAAGAAATATTGTATGCATTTTATAAGGTTATTTTAAGGATTTGCAAAAGGATTAGAAAAGATGATAGAGGTTCAATGTTAAAGTTCTACACATGGTATAACTATCAACCAATGTCAATAATAAATGGTGATGATCAGCATCACAATAATTTTAGAAATAAAAATAATGCATGCGCCATCTATGGATGAGACCTTTTTTTCATGGAAGATCCCAAAGCAAAGAAAATCCTTATGCAGGTCCCCTGTTGTAGTCTGTTGAAGGAGCCCTGGAGGTCACGTGGTTATGTGTTGGCTGCTAACTGACAAGGGAGCAGTTTGAAACCACCGCCCGCCCTGAGGAAGAAAGGAGAAGCTTTCAGCTTCTGTGAACAGTTAGCATCTCAGAAATAACCAGGGCACTTCTACCCCATCCTCCAAGTTCCCTATGGGTCGGAATCCACTGGATGGCCATGAGTTCCGTTTTGGTTTGGGGATGGTGTGCATCTGGTATGTACATCTGTTCTCTAGTGTGAACACATTGTTACTGCCACTGTGACATTCCATCGTGTTGAGTGAGGCTCTTCCTCTTTTTCACTGCCCTTCTATTTTACAAACAACAATGTGTTTCGGTTTTTTTTTCTCCCAAGGAATGGTCTCACCTTGATAACATGTCTAAAGTTCATGAGATGAAGTCTCCCCATTCTTGCTTCTAAGCCCATCCTGACCGTACTTCCTTCTGAAGAGTTCTGTTTTTCTTTCTGGCAGTCCATAGGACTTCCAATATTCTTTTCCAGTGCCATAAGACAAATATATTGCTATTTCTTCAGTCTGCCCTTATTCAATGTCCAACTCTCACATGAATATGAAGCATTTGAAAATACCGTGGCTTGACTCAGGTGCATATGAGTCCTCAAGTAACATCCTTGCTTTTCAAACCTTTAGAGAGGGCTTGTGGACTGGATTTACTCAATGCAACATGTCTTTTGTTCTTCTTACTGCTGCTTCTGTGAGCACTGACTGGATCCAAGCCAGGTAAAATCCTCGACAACTTCCATCTTTTCTCCTGAGCTGCTGGTGGGGCTAGCTGCCATTTAAACAGTTTTGAATCAGCGCGGCCCTATGTATCTGCAGCTTGACGTGAAGAGTAACTTACCTGGGAGGGTACACATTCACCTGTTCACATGTTATTTATGCTATTTTATAAGCCTTACACACATCATACTGCAAAAGCTGAGCTATTATATCCTATAGGTAATATCAAAATGTGTTAAGTATAAAAATCGTATTGTTCATATTGAAATGAGAAGTTAAAGACACTAAAAAGTGCTTTGGTTATAGTCTTACATTTTAGAATGTCCATAAAAAAGCTCTCCTTTTATCAAAAATGTATTGAGATAGTGCGATACAGACAGATTTTAGAATAAAATGTATGCTCATATCTGCAACTAACAACACCTAATTGCACAGTGACAATCCACTGGCTTATTAACAAAAACTACATAGCCACCAAGGACATAAAATAATATTGCTATTCCTCAGAGAGTTATGAAACAACTTGATATTCATGTGTTATATGCACTGGTTATCAAAAAGACTGAGACTCAACTTACCTCTCTCACGATATGCTTTCATGCTTTTAGTAGTTGTGTGTTACTTTAGCTGATGATATGGCTCAAACAAACCTATAGACCTTCATTTCCAAGTGGAATTTATTGTTAAAACATATTTATGTCATTTGAAATCTGCAAAATTACTTTACCACTAAAAACCTTGGGAATAAACAATGTCAGCCACCTCACTGCTATTGAGTCACTGACTCTCAGCGACTCTGTTGGACACAGTACAACTGTCCTTGTGGGTTTCTGCAACTGGAACCCTTTAGGGAGTAGGAAGCCTCATGTTTCCACACTGAATGACTAGCGGTTTCCAGCGGCTGACTTTTTGGTTAGTAGCCCAGTGAGGAACCTCGTGTGCCTTTGGAGCAGGTAATAGACTCTCCTCCATCTCACTCCCCTTGAGTTGGTGCAGACTCAGAGCAATCCTATAGGACAGGGTTGAATGGCCCCTGAGGGTTTCCAGGACTGTAACTGTTCATGGGAGTAGAAAGCCCTGTGTTTCACCCAATATATACTATAGGGACTTGATATAATATAAGGGGGGATTTCAGTAAAATTGAGTACATGTGTATGTTTATGATCTAATATATATATTTCTGAGAAACTGAATCATGTGATTTTGCTGTATTTATATAGATGCCAATTGTGTGCTAAATATTACAATGCTGAGTTCTCTATTCTCCATTTAAACTGGAATCCACATTGATATAAATAAAGCTTAAGAAATAGAAGAGTATGGTAAATTCAGGGAGAAGATAGAGGAACATATGTGGATAGTTATACATTGTATTTTTGTCTCTGTAATCATATTACTATTAAGACTTGCAACATTAAATACAATAATTTATCTATATTTGTAGCATAATTGAAATAATATGGTACATCTCACAATGAATATTTAGATAAATGAATTACTTGCAATCAGTAAGAATGTGTTGCTTGTATCAGTATCTGAATATCAAGTGTAGTGTTTGGAAGTCTAACATAAGACTCATTTATTTTAAATCAAATTAATCAATTTGACAAGGCTATAATCAAGTAAATCATTGAGTGTCCAGAATTCCCAGGCTTTGCTACATATAACATCTCAGTGGGAAACATCAAACGTCATTAATCCAAGGGTTTTCTAAAGGGTATATATATAGAGAGAGAGAGAGATGAATGAGTGAATAGATATGAGTCTAGATATTAAATATCTTCTTTCACTTTCTGATGTGTTGCTTTTTTTAAAATATTTTTATTGGGGGATCTTACATCTCTTATCACAATCCACACGTACCTCCTATGTGTCAAGCACATTTGCACATATGCCGCCAATTTCAAAGTATTCTCTTCCCACTTGAGTCCCTGATCTGATGTGTTTCTTTACTTGTCATTTTTCCATTGTCTGTATATCAGATTAAAATCCATTCCATGTAAATGTCTTACCACATTTAAAGTATGGGGTTGGTGAAAAATATTGAAAGAACCATGTACTGCCAATAAGAAAGAAAGAAAAACTCATGTCTTAAAAGAAGTTTGCAAAGTCGGAATGCTCCATAGCGACAAGGGTGGCGAGACTTTGTCTCATGGACTTTGGACATGTTGTCAGGAAACTAATCCCTGGAGAAGGATATCATGCTTGGTAAAGTAGAGGGGCAACGAAACAGAAGAAGGCTGACAATGAGATGTATTGACACATGGCTACAACCATGGGGTCAAGGATAGGAACAATTGTCAGGATAATGCAGGACAGGACAGTGTTTGGTTCTGTAGTACACATGGTCACTATGAGTGGTAACGGACCCAATGGCACATGACAATAACAACAACATCTTGTCCATTACACTCAGTTATGAAAGTACAATTGCTTTGCACCACCATCAAGTTGATTGAGTCACATAAACCATATATAGGGTTACTAAGGCTGTAAACCTGTATGGGAGCAGAGAGCTTCAATTTTCTCCCTTGCTTATGGGTTTGAAATGCCAGCCTTTCAGCAGCGTACCCCATAAGAAATTCTTAGTAAGATTCTTAGTAAGATTAAGTAGTTCCTTCAAACTACTTCAATGAAGAAAAAGCACCAAGAAAAATTGATGACTTTGAATTTTGATATTAGCAAGGAATATTGCAACATTGAATTCCAGAAAGGATGATGACTCTTAGTTGAACTTTCTTCAGACATGTTATTAGGAAGATTCAGCCTTTGAAAGGCAGCTCGGTCTTTGAAAGTAGAGGGTCAGCAAAAAAGAGGAGCACCCTCAAGGGCATGAGCCCATAATGGGCTCAAACAAAGTGAGGATTGTGAGGACACCATAGGACTGTGTAGTGTTTCCTTCTGTTGTAAATACCATTGCTGTGAGTTCAAACCAACTCAATGGAACTGAAAAGCAATAATCACAACAACTACCCTCATATATTAAAATAATAGAAATCACCCAAGTCGATTAGTAAGTGGGGCACAGTGGTGACTCATTGCACTGCGGACAAGTAGGTCAGGGCAGTTTCAGCCTTCACTGTAGTGTCATGATGAGTCTCAACCATCTCGAAGACAGAGCATTGGTTTTATCAAAGAGAATCTTAATACCTGAGTTTTGTCATAATTTAGATTTCAATATCCTCTCAGAATGAGCACATATCACATTATGTTACAGTAATGTTTCCTTTGTGTGGGATGTGTGGCAGTCAGTGTGTCTGACAATGCATTTCCTTATACTCTAAATGCCTCTTTAGAAGCCCCCGTGGCGCAGCGAGTTATACTTGGTCTGATAAGCATAAGGTCAGCAGTTCAAGCCCACTACCTTCTGTGGGAGAAAGATGAGAGTGTTTGCTACCTCCAGGATTTACAATCTTGGGAAAATCCAAGGAGCAGCTCCACTCAGTCTTATAGTTGGAAGGAACACAATGGCAGTTGGATTCTAAGTGACTCTTTAAGCTGCGTATTAAATTGAATGATTGCGACATTCATTGCTCAAACCTGGCCATCTTCATGAATTAACAGAAAAGGGAAAAAATAGTCTTGATGGTGAAACAAACAAGGTATAAGAGGACACTTTGCGGCACAGTGGAATAATTGCCACCCACTGAGAAATCCCACTTCAGAGTCTGGTGGCTCTTCCTTGTACTTTATATCTGGCCTGCTTGTGTGATGTCAGGGAGGTTCTCTCCACGTTCATGTTTCTTCATTTTGTCTTTGCATCCATAATCTCTCCTTTCCCTTGAAAAAACTTAGTTAAGAGCCCTCCCCTTTCATCCCTCCTTAATTCTTCTCTGTGTGGCCCCAAGACCAGGCTATGCTGGCTGTGGGTTACTTATAAGCTGCATTGGACAGTCTGGAAATCCCTGCTGGGTTGACCTAGGCACTAGGTTTTTTAAGGACACATTTTTTTCTTGACAGGATAATTATTTGATTATACTGATTATGTGTTCTTTGTGCACAATCTCCATTCCAGACTGATTTCTCTCTGAGTCTTATTATAGAAATGCTTAAAGGCATAGTTAGTTTGATAGAGAGGAAATGTTTTATGTGCTTTAAGAGCTAGGTTGGTGTTTTGTTTTGCTTTACAAAAGCAACATTTGAGAGCTCCGATCCACAAATACCTAGATTCTGAATAGAATGCTCATGTCTGTGGGCAATAAGGAACTGGAAAGCTCTAAACTGATAGGATTCCCCCAATCCCAACCCACCAAAATGACCTATTCTTTAGGGAAGATACACACACTACCTATCTTTCCAAGAGAAACGCGTCCATCTCTGTGAGCAAAGACATCTCAGGAAGCATGCATGTTTACTGCCTGTCTGGGCTCTGGCTGCACCTATTTGGTAGATAAATAATTACAGCCAAGGCTCTCCACTGGGCGTCAGCCTAAATAAGGATTGCATTTGTCCACATGGATAATTATTTTCAAGTGAACGATGAGGCATTGGGCACACAGCCATTATGGAAAGAAATCAGGGTCAACACAGGAAGGCATGTGAGATCCAACCCTGGCCATCAAGTCAGGCTGCAGTGGGACTTCCTCTTCCTGCTGGGATTACAGGTTGTCATGGATACCATGGAAAATGAAATCACTTAGGGAAGAGTGTGAAGTGATAAAAGACACAATTGTATAAGGTTTCAGATTTTTATCACCTTCTATTTGGTTTTAATGTAGATTGGTAGGTGTTGCTTGGTACTGTCCAGTTGATTTCAACCTCTATGTACAACTGGATATGCATTCATATTCAACCATCTGCAGTACAGAGCAAAACACTACCAGACCTTGCACCACTTTCATATATGTTGGGGTGTTTGAGAACAGAGACAAGTGTGTGTGTGTGTGTGTCCTTCTACCAAGCCTGTCTCTCCAGGGACCAGTTCCTCCTGATAACATACGCAAAGTACATGAGATGCATTTTTGCCATCTTCATGTCTAAGGAGCATCCTGTCTCTATTCCTTCCAAGAGCGATTTCTCTGTTTAGGATTTATAACTCATACTTTTGGGTGACACAGTTCAATCCATAGAACTGGTCCTCTTATAATCATATCATCACCCTGACTTTGAAAGCCATACAAATCAGAGTGACCTCGTAATGGGAAGTTGCAGTCCCTCCCCATTAGAAATGACCACACCCATTCACACATGTCCCTAGACCTTTTACATATTCTAGTGGGGAAAAGAATCAGACATTGGCAGTATCACAGGTGGAGTACACTCAGGACAGTGTCTTTTTGAATAGGTTTTATGTGTGATTTAGATGAAAGCTTACAAAATAAAGTGCTTTTTTATTCAACAATGCATATACATTTTGATTAGTGACACTGATTATAATCCCCATAATGTAACAAACCCTTTCAACTTCCTACCTGTGCTTAAAATGCCATCTATCCCTCTTTACTATCCCTTCTTGCCTTCTGAGCTTCATTCTCAGCTTTATTCAATGCTTTTAATTTCTTTTGGTCACTTGTTCTAAGGAGTGTTTCCCTGCTGATGTTGTGCACTTTATTGATGAGCTGTGGTGCCACTACAGGTGAGATGATGATTTGGTAACAGAAAGATAAGTGGTTCAAGGGCCCCAGCCTGTCAAGGATTAGACTGTCTGGTTCCTTAAGGTTCCTTAAAGAATGAGAGTCAAGGAGCAGTTCTGCTCTGTCCTCTGGGGTTGCTACAGGGTCTTGCCGAGTCAGCATTATTTCCATGCAGTGGGTCTATCATTTGGTTCAGCAGGGGCATTCTGATACTGATCCCGGTATGAAGAGGTCCTTCAGAAAAGTGTTTCTCAAGCATTAAGGAGCCAAACCCTTAAGGACCAGCAGTGGGGTAGTGGTTAAACCTTGGACTTTTAACCACAAGACCAACAGTTTGAGACCACCACCATCGCCAAAGGAGAGAGAAGAGACTTTCTACTCCTTTTCTACTCCCGTAAAGAACAGATTTACAGTCTGGAATCCCACCAGGGGAGTTTTATCCTATCCTGCACGTAGCTCTGTGTCAGAATCCACTCAATGGCAGTGTCTTTTCAGTAGTGAAAAGGGTTAAATGCTAAATTCCTAACCAAAAGGTAGTCATTTTAAGCCCACCTTGCCTCCCTTAAGAAAAAGGCTTGGTAGACTGTTCCTATTAAGATGACAGTTTCCAAAATGCATGAGGCAGCTTTCCTCTGTCCCCTAGGGTCTGTAGCTAGGTGTCACAAAAAAACTCGAGGGCATCCAATAACATCAATAGATTCTAATCAGTTGCGGAATATCTGCTCACCTGTAAACTTAGTTAAAACACAAATTCTGGGCCTCTACCCCCAGATTCAGGAGGCTTGCCATGAGCAGCAGACGGCTATCTCTAATGAACTGCTAGTTGAAATTAAGGCCGCTGGTCCACAGAGCACACTTTAAGTCACTCAGTGCCAACACGTCCACATGGACTCGAGTTACTTTTTATTACTTCTTCTGAAAATGTCATGAATTCACTTAGAATGTTCATTGAAACAAAGTGGAAGCTTCAGACAATTATTAGGAAAAGTCTTTGGCTGTGAAGCTGTCCTCTGCTTTAATGAAAGCAAGTGCAATTCCTCCGGATAAAGAAGAGAATACCTGTGACAGTTCTGTCATTAGCCCCTAAATCCTTCCCTTTGTCTGAAAGCCACCTTGAAAAGACCTTAAATGAGTTCCCCTCTGGAAAGCCTGGTTTTCTCTGTTCCAAGTCTGATTCAAATGTAGAATCTTCTTAATCTACATAAGAGCTGATAAGCTTTTATTTGTTTTAGTGGCATTAAATCAACATGCAATTTTATCTGTTGAAGCTAAAAAGGATCGTAATTATTAAACCATTACTACTAGAAAACATATTGCATTTGGTGGATCGAGCACAGCTGGGAGCTGCACACTACCTCAAGCACCAGATGCTCTGTTTGCTGTCATTTATTTTAGAATTATTTACACTCAAGGATGGGCGAGCAGAAGGGTGGGGAGGTGCCAAACCATCTTAGTACTTAAAAATATATTAATTTTTTATAGGTAATACTTTGAAATGCCTTTAAAATTGTGTCCAAGGTACAAATGTGCAAAACAATGTCTCTGTTTTCAGACTGGTATGCTCTGTCTACTTTCCACTTTCTTTAAGAGAGGAGGCACTATAAATTTCTCACATATTCCCTTAAAGAAGTTTAAACATAAGCCGTGTTAAAATCTGACAATAATGGTGAGACAACATAGAAAACCTCCGGCAAAGAGAAAACACAAAACACAAGCTGGCTCCAGATTGTCCTGACCCTGTGCATTCTGGAATGAAACCCTGCCCAGTCCTCACCCTCCTCACAATGGTTCTATTTGAGCCCATTGTTGTAGCCACTGTGTCCATCCACATCATCAAAGATCTTTCAGTTTCCTTGATTCTCTACCTGGCACGAAGTCCTTTCCTGACAATGTGTCTAAGGGAGTCCAGTCATGTTTGATTCCAAGGACTAGTCTGGGTAGATTTCTCTAAGACAGATTTGCTTGTTCTTCTGATGGTCTGTGATACTTTGAACATTCTGAGCTAGCACCAAAATTCACATGCATCAACTTTTCTTTGTTCTTCCTTATTCAGTGTTAACTCCTATATGCATAGGTGACAATTGGAAATACCATGACTTGGGTTAGGTGTGCCTTAGTCCTCAGAGTGGTATCCTGGCTTTTCAATGCGTTAAACCAGTCTTGTGTAGCAGTTTTACCCAATGCAGTACACTGTGTTATTTACTTACTGGTTTCTGAGAATGTGTATCCAAATTTTTAAAAAAATTCTTAGTAGCTCACTATAGGCATTATTCTGAAAGATATTCTTTTTTTCCCTCATTATTTCCTGGACTTTTTGCTATAGACACAGAGAAAGAAGGATCTGCTAGCATTCCATTGCATCTACCTATGATAATATTTTTTACAGAACTGTCTGGCATTATTCATGGGCATTAGTAGGTAAATGGTAAAAGGTAACATTTACTGTTTAAATTTTCCCCATTTAGCAAACTATTAAAAAGTACCTACTTTTTTATGAAAAACATTTCCAGTATTTAGGTTGATTAAGAATATAAAAATAGACCTCATAAAATATGAGAACTTTTGGGGGGTAAGACTTTTTCCCCCAATTCACATGTCATCCAATTTATTTGTTCAGTCATAATAAGATGACTTGTCCGATCATCACCACAGTCAGTTTCAGAATGTTTTCTTCTCATACTCATTGTTAGCTCCTCTATTCCCCCATGTTCCCCTGCCATGCTCCTAGCCAGTTACGGTTTCTATAGATCTCCATATCCTGGATTTCATATACAGAAAATCATATAAAACCATACAAAGCGAACAAACACATAAGCAAACAAACAAAATCTGACAATGATGAGACAACATAGAAAACCTCCAGCAAAGAGAAAACACAAAATGCTAAAAAGTGAAACAACTTCAAAATGGGTCCAGAGGGAGATCAAATGATAGGGTGTTACATTTTAACCTAACAACATCTGCTACAATTGGCTTCACAATGTTCTCTCTGTTAGCAAGGCTGGGCACAACCCTTCACTATGGCCAGATTGGCTGGAGACATAATCCATGTGGTAACAAATGGATTTTAGTCTTCCAGGGTCACCATAGCCCTCCATTATCCAGACTGTCACAGTTTAAGCTCTGCCACTTTTCTCTCTTTCTCCTGTGGGCTGAACCACTGATGTTGCAGTTAACAGTCTAATGTTTAATCCACGTCCACTAAGGTGCCTTCAGTAAATCTAAATGTTAAGATTTGGTAGAAATCAACAAACTACATTCAAGGATATATCAATTTATGTAACCAGAAACAGTATGTGAGCCTCAACCTGTACACCTACTCTTGCCAAATGAGTTGCTTAGAAAATCTTTGTATTCTATATAACTTAATCGTTGATACATTGAATCATTGTCATTTAAATATCCCTGCTACCTATAATTGAAAATGATAGTTGCCCTAGTATTTGTAAAACTATTTTTATATGTTCTTTCCTCTGTATTTTCCATTAATATGCATTTGTAAGATAGGTTACTGAGAAGAACTTTTAGTGGTGGTTATTGCAGTAGAAAGCTTCCTATTTAGTTTACTATTTCATCATGAATAGGTGTGTATCAGGTTTTATGGATTGGTTTTTACAATCTTTTGTGATTCTGAAAATCAAAAAAGCGAGAGGTCCACCACATTGCCTTCTAGTCCCCTCACAGGGCTTGCACTGCCATCCAGAAAGAGCAGGTTGTACAAATGAATATTCATTCTCCCTTGTAGGATGCAGAGAGCTTTCACTAAGTCAGCTCGGTCTGAGCCTGGGTGCCTCCTTTTCCCTGAGTATTGCTCATCCCCATTGGTTCCAGGAGGGTTGTGTGGCTCACCCGATACTCCTCAGTTTCCATCGCAGGAAAGGTTTCACACTGAGGTTGCCATCCTCACTTTCAGAAAGTTGACGTCTTCTGGGATCTACTATTCATAAAAGGAGCCCCTGTGGTGCTGAGAGGAGGTCAATTTATATAGCTCTTCTTGCCTTAATTCTTTATGTGATGTATTGTCTTTCTGAATTTGATGTCAGTGGCTGTAATCCCATTTTGGGTAGAATCCTATACGTTTCTAATAGATAGGACTTGGGTGGAATTAAATCTCAAATCTTGTAGCAGGCTTTAACCAAGGCACCACATTGTGCTTCCTTGGCCATATAATCGATTTGCTGAAAGAGAAAAACACACCTCCATCTGTTGTAAGTCTCTGTGAGTTGAATGACCACTGTCATGCCCAACATTTTACTTAGGAGTCTTTATTTAGCTGACTGCTGCGGATGTCAAAACGTCTCACAAACGCCAGCAGGCACATTTGTTGCAAAAGCTCAGTTTATATATGTAAAAGCCACATTCTGGAAGACTTATTGGTAGATCTTGGTTTTTCCACATAACTATGCAGATGAACTACAGACAGGAAAATAAATGACCATTTACCAGAATTGGAGTAGGTACATTTCAGAAACAGTCGAGTTTGCAAAGGACATTCTGATCACAAAGGATATTCCAGGAATGGGGGCAGGTGATGGGTCAGGAGGAATTAAAAAAAAAAAAAATTAGAGTATGTCTCCAATAAGGGAAGTGTATTTCTGTTGAGAGTAAAAAGGGGGAGGAGCAACCATCCATACGGAAAAAATAGTCTACTAATACTGATGTGGAAAACAAGAGGAGAACATGCCTCGTACTATGTTCCTAATTGGATAGTTTTGACCAAGTTTCTACCTAGATCTTGGTGATCCAGGCTATCAGAACTTTAGACTCTACACATTGAAAGCATACAACATCCGTCATAGGCCACACCAGAAGGGCTCATTTTGGAAACACTACTTTATGAAATGGACCTTATTTCAAACTCACCTGTGGCACCTTGGACTTGTGGCTGGAACTCTCTAGTATGAAAAGAAGTAGATGAGTGCTCCCTCAAGGGCATAGAACTGACAGTCATTGGATATTTATTTGGTTCTCTTGCCTGAAGGGTGGTTAATAAAGAGTGGGCTGGGACTACCATAGACTTACTCCGTTCATGCTCTCCTTGTTTGATTATGAAATGGATTAATTGATAGGCATGGTTTTGCCATTGTGAATGAATATTATTGAAAAGTTTGCCCTGTTAGCCACCCCTTTGTGTATATACCATCCAGTGACTAACGCCACTTAAGAGTTTAATCTCTACAAGGCAACACTTCATGTATTGTTTGTCGTAGCTAACTTACACTTATATAATTTCCTTTTCTCAACAGTGTTTTAAATTCCATAACATTGTCTAAATTAATGATGCTATCAATAGGAAAACAAAAAATAGCCCACCTCTCTCAAAGTCATTCCTCTTTGTATCAGAGCCATCTCAGACAGAGAGAAAATGTCAGGACCATGAGAAGTGGACCACAATTGAGACTTCTGTCTGAAATGGTGGAGGCAGTACCAGAAGCTGTAGCACAGGGACTGTGTGACAGAGAAAAGGAGGCACTGGAATCCTAGGTCAGGGGACCATGAGACAGGTCAGAAGAACAGTGCCAAGACTATGAGACTGTGAATGGGAGCAGTGAAATGGCTTCCAGACCCACAGCGGTGGAAGGCAAAGCCTACAGAGGAAGAATTGTGGACCAATGACTGTAGCCTTACTGTTTATTGATCCTGATCTATAGTACCTTGTTAACTTCCCTTCTAAGCCCTCATATTTGTGACTGTTGCTTGGGAGCCCTGTGTGGCCATTGCAATGAAATATGGAACCCAACAGAGAAGTGAATGTCATAGGTGGGGTAATTGTTGTCAAATAGGTAAGGAGATTGTGAGGTTGATTTGGCGATGGAAAGAAAGAAGGTAAAGATTGAAAACAGTTTCTTTCAGAGCTTCCAGGTGAAATTCACGGACCCCTAAATCAGGGCTGGGGAAATCGCACCACCAGGGAGGAGGGATGGGAGAGCAGAGAAAGGGACAGGAGCATCCTGAGCTCCTGGTTGAGGTTCATGGGCCCTCTGTTGGGGCCCCACAAAGTCACAGTGTCCAGGTGAGAGGTGGAGATTTTTGTAGCCTGAGTCTTTGGGGAGGGAGTAACTGTGCAATTTTCTACTGCAACTTTGTTGTCTGTGGGTCCAGAGCTAAGAAACAATGTTCAGTTATCTGTAAAGGTTATTCCTCTGCACCTGGGCTTGAAAGCCACTGAAGGGGAGAATAAGGGGGCGTGCAGGGTGTCTGGCCTCTTGTAATTCCCTTGGGGTGTTTTCACCAACTCTATTTCCTAGCCCACCTGCCCTACTAACTCCCGCTTCTCCCAGACATTCCAGCGTTTTAGTGATAAAGGGGTGTCGGTGTCTGGCTGGCTGCTTCCTGTTGGTAAGGGGTGCTGTAGGTTTAGATACCGGAACAGGCAGAAGACGGGGAGCCAGTGGACAAGAGGGTGTAGTAGCTGGTTTACTGTGAGCCTGGACATTTCTTATATGTGCTGCTGGATGGGTGTCAGAAAACATGGAGTTAAGAGAAAAAATCAAGTGATAAGGATTAGTGGCCCTAGTAGGAGTAACAACCAGGTCGCCAAGAGGGATTTCAGCCAGCCAAACAGGGAGTACTTTTTCATTCCTTGACCATGTAGGTCCTCACTTAGGCGGGTCAGTATTATTTATCTCTTGCTCCACCAGCCCAGATTCATTGATGTAACAACAGCACTCTTCCCTGAGGGAAAGGCAGGTACCCCCCTTTTCAGCAGTGAGTAGATCCAAGGCCCATCTGTTTTGTAGGGCAACTTAGGCCTGAGAGGTGATCTGGCATTGCAATGAGGCCAAGGAGGCTGTGGTAGACTCCAAAGCAGCCTGCAATCAGTCTTCAAAATCTTGTGCTGAGATGATGGAGTGGTTGAGTGTACCTCCAGCCACTCCAGAGGCGAGGTTTATACCTATCATTAGAGAAAGAAATCTCACTCTCTTTGATTGTCTGACAGAGTGTAACCATGCTAACTCAGACTGACCACACAGGGGAACTATGGTAACTGGAAAACAAGGTCCTGCTGTGGAGGAATTTACACATTTAGTTAAAGTTCCATTGCACCAAAAGAAATGTCCAGGATTGGATAAAATTTTAGTATTAAAAATTTTATTATGTCTGCAATTTCTGTGCAGAGAAAAGCCATTTACTTTCAAATCTATGAGGTAACAGACTTGCTATGGCTGAGTCTGATTTACTCCCTCTGCTGGCAACCATGTCTGCTCTGCTGTTTCCCTGTGTTACCAGGGAATCCTCTGTTTGATGTCCTTCATATTTCCGACATGTAAGGGACCCAGTGGACAACGTGTGAGAGGGACTGCCTTCAATTCCCATGACAGAGTCCTGGGAAGGATGAAAATGACCAGAGAAAGAAGGCAAAACTGAGAAGGCAGCCCCTGGGTCGACCATAAAGGACAACACCTTACCCGCTACCTTGATTGCTACCCCAGGATCAGAGAGGGTGATTGGACTTGTTGAATCCGGGCTCTGTCAGTCCTCAGCAGCTAGGCCCAGTAGCGCCAATGGCAGGTCAGGGCTTGGAGGGACTGGCTTTCCACGGCTGGTACCAAAGGACGGTCACTTCTCCAGTGGCCCCATTAACCACATGCCAGACAAGGCTTGTTGGGCAGACGAGGTTGTGGGCAGTGGTTGGCCCAGTGACCTTGCTGACCACACTTGAAGCATTCTCCTGGGGGTGGTCTGAAACTGTTGTTTCCTGGGCCTGAGAAGGATGCACCTACATCTTCCTGGTTGCCAAGGGCCTTAGGGCTGCAATCAAGGCTTGGGTCTGTAAGTTTGCCTTCTGGTAATTTCTGGTCTCCCTGTCTGCCTCTGCCTGTTCCTCTATGGTATTAAAGACTTTAAAGGCCATATTTTCCCCATCCTAGACAGGAGTCTGAGGGCTATCTTTGGCCTTTTTAAACTTTATTCTAATATGCGAAGTTGATTGAGTAATGAAATGTGTGGCAAGGATAGTGGCCCCTGCTGGTGAGATTGGGACTTGGCAGGTGTTTTGGGTTAGGGCTTCAGTCAGACGATTTAAAAATGTCAGATTTTCATCTGGCCTTTGAGTAATGTCCCTGAGTTTATCAAAATTAATTGCTTTGTGAGAAATTGCCTGGAGGCTGGCCAAGACACACTGGAACATTTTATCCTGGCAGGCCCAGCCATCCCGGCCTGTCTGGGTATTGGTCTGGTAACTCCAGCCTGGTTCCTGCCTTGGTACCCGCAAGCATGTTGGGGTCAGTTAGATGAACCTGGTCTGCATGCTGCTGGGCAGCAATAAAAACCCGTTCTCTTTCTTCTGAGGTGAGAGTGGATGAAAGAACTACACAAATATCATTCCCTGATAAATCATAAGCTTGGGACAAGTGAAACTCTTTGATGTAGGTGGTGGCATTATTGGAAAAGAATCCCAGGCACTTTTCAATTTGGGGCAATCAGTGAGGGAGAAGGGCACATGGACGCGGAGAGACCTTATTGCCCGCAACTTCCCATGGGGGCAGAGGAGGGGTTGGTGCGAACGGGCATGATGACTGGCAGGGAAAGACACAGGAGAGAGCTTAGGGCTTGGAGTGGGGGGATAGGTGGAGGGGTGGTTGGAAATTGAGGGGGTAGTGGAGGGAGGTGATGGTGATGGACACCCAGCATATGGAGGGGCACAGACAAGGAGTCAGGGAGTTTGGAGAAAGATATGGTGGCGGCGGAGGGTGGGTGGGCGCTGTCGGAGTACTGATTGGGGAGCGGTGGGTCTGTTTGAGCTGGCAAGTGTTTCTAGCTAGGAGAGTGTTAGGCTAAAAAAACTTGAGTGGGGTGACAGGTAATAAAGAGAGAGGGATGGGAGCATAGAAGGAAGATAGCTTGGACATAGGGGACCTCAGGCCATTTGCCAGTTTGCTGGCAAAAGTTACTGAGATCAGTCAAAATGTTGAAATTGAAAGTATCGTCTTCTGGCCATTGAGACCCATTATCTAGTTTATATTGGGGCTGAATTGAATTACTGTAAAAAACAGGGCATTTGGGCCAGAGATCTGGGGTTAAGTCAAGGGCTGAGAGATTAGCCAGGAGGCAACCTACAGTTGTGGAGGAGTCTGTCTTGGAATTTGTGTTTCCCATGCTGCCGGGTTCTTGGAAGAGACCAAGCTAGACAATCAGCATCTTGAGTATCCAACTGGGTCTCTGGAATGGGCTGGGCGGTGGGAGAGGAAGAAGCCTGGCTTCCCAGATCCCCCAGAAAAGGAACAGCAAAACACAGACATTCCCAAGTGCTACCCTTTGCATTCAGTTTTGCCATGGGCCCATGATTCAGAAATGAAATCATTGAACAAAGCCTCTAATGAAAGAACCCAGCAGCAAGGGCAGTGGCCAAAATAGCAGAAATAAAATTTAGTTAGGTACCCACTCCTAGATGTGGTGGATGGCAGCTCAGCGGTCCTGGTCCGTGGGAAGGGGGGATGGAGGAGAGAGGGGTGCCACACTCTCCCAAATGGCAGGCAGGAGCACACCAAGACACCCCTTACTTCTCTAGGATTCCAGCACCAACTGTGAGGTTGATTTGTTGATGGAAAGAAAGAAAGAAGGTAAAGGTCGAAAACAGTTTCAGAGGTTTCTTTCAGAGTTGCCAGGCAAAATTCACGGACCCTTAAATCAGAGATTTTTGTAGCCTGAGTCTGAGGGGAGGGAGTAGCTGGGGGATTTTCCACTGCAACTTTGTTGTCTGTAGGTCCAGAGCTAAGCAACAGCATTCAAAGTTATCTGTAAAATTTAGTCTTCTGCACCTGGGCCTGAAGGCCACTGAAGGGGAGGAGGAGGGGGAGGAGGAGGAGGAGGAGGAGGAGGAGGAAGGAAGGGGGTCTGGCCTCTCATAATACCCTTGGAGTGTTTCACCAGTTCTATCTCCTAGCCCACCTGCCCTGCTATTTCCCAGTTTCTGCCAGACAGGATGAAGGATGGCGGTTTGTCTGGGTCCTGCCTCATGGCAATAGTAAAAGCCAGTGGAGGTGAGATTTTATCTGCTGTGTCCATTTTTTTTTTTTTTTGTACAATTGTTAACTGACAGATCCAAAGTTCAAATCCATCATTGCCTCCTCCTCAGAAACAAACAAACCCTGGAAATCGGCATACATAAATATTTCCACCTCAGAACCCTTAAAGGGCAGTTCCACTCAGTCCTGTAGAATTACTGTGAGTTAGGATTAATTCAGTGACTAGCATCAACCTCGAGAGTTGATGAGAAGCCGTAGTGGTGAAGGGATTAAGTGCTTGATGGCCAACCTTGTGTAGAGGCTGCCCACTGGTTTGGCAGAAGAAAAGCCTGGGGATCCATGCCTGAGAAGGTAGTTAGGATGACCTGTCAGTGCACCATCAGTGAGGTGTTAGGCTGTTTGTGAGCTGTTCAAATGCACCAGCTGCTCTTCAGGAAGAAGATGAGGCTATTTGCCTTTGGTTTCTGTAAAGATATAGAGTCTGTAACAAAAAAATTATCTATATAGTCAACAGGAGCCACAGTTGACTCGCAGTGGGGTCAGTTTTTGGTTTATGAGGCACCTTTCTGCCAGGTTCTGCTGCTATGCGTTGGCAGAATCACTGCACAAAAATAATTGACTGACATCCAAACATTTGGAGAGATAGCATACACTTTAAAAATGGTATTGAAGGAAGAATTCAAAGCTGCAATGATAGCATTAGGGAAAAACAAAATGCATGAAATTGACAAAATACTAGCACTTTATTAAATAAATAAATCTCTAGAATACCCACTTGTCTATTTTGATCCCGATGACTGACTGGAAGAGATTTATATTTGTGTCCTCTGAAAGAAAGTTGATCAAACAGGCTACAGAAATTATAAAATAATATCATTAATATCACATGCAATTAAAATTTGGATGAAAATGCTTGGAGAATGGTTACCACAGTCCATTAACAAGTTGCTTCTAGAAATTTAAACAAGATTCGGAAAGATGTGTACTTGTGTTTTGGTGACTATGCAAAGGCATTTCATGATATGGATCATATGAAGCTCTGGATATTGTTGGAAAGAGTAGGAACTCCACAACCTTTACTTGTGCTCAAGTAGAAATATGCATAGACGGAGAGGTAATGATTGAAATCTGCTGCACAAGACCTTTTTAAAATGTCAAGGAGAAAATATGTCATTTTGAGGACTATGGTACTCCTGACTTGGTATTTCTCAACACCTCATATGTATGTCAAAGCTGCAAAACTAATCAAAAAGACAGGAAGAAGACAATTGATGCATTTGGATTATCATGTTGATAAAGCATTTTGAAAGTACTAGGTACAGCCAGACAAACAAAACAATCTATCTTGGAAGAAGTAAACCCAGGATGCTTTTTAGAAGCTAAAATAGCTAAATTTCATCTCGTGTACTTTAGGCATGTTTTCTGGAGAAATCATCTTCTGAAAGAGATACCATACTTGGTAAAGTAGAAGGTCATAGAAAAGGGTTATTGTGATCTACTGTTATTGAGATCGACTGATAGAGTTGCTACAACAGAGGGTTCAGGCATGACAACTGCACAGATGGCACATGACTGGGCAGTGTTTTTCCTATGTTACACAGTCTCTATGAACCTGAACTAACGATACAGCACCTGGTAACAGCAACGATATGAGTTAGCCATGATCAATGTCTCCAACTCTTGAGTTATACGGGTGTCTACTTTAATAAACGTGCAGCTTATCTTTTTCTTGTAGAACAACTGGTGGGTTGAAGTTAGCAGTTGTCAGGGAAGTTACAGTTGCACTTAGCAGCCTAGGGTTTAATCCACGTGCGATTAAGGTCCTTCGGTTTCATTTAGTGCAGCACACAAAACTGTTCTGCTTCATTCTTACAGATTTTGCAAGCGCTTATGCATGTATTTTAGTTTCCAGAGATGATGAATATCATCATTTTATTCTGAAAAAGGTGTTTTCTAGACATTTTTATATGCGTGTGTGGAGTTTGTGTATGTCTGTGTGTGTGTGTGCTTGTCTTTCAATTCAACAGTATGTAAAAGGAATGCTGATACAAATATAAATTTTATTTCAGTGTTCCATGTGATTACTCCTTTTAGAGGTTAGCTTTTCAGTAGTCTTGGAGGACACTGGTTCTCATGATTGTTGGTAAAAGGAAACATATTTTATTTTTAACCTTTATATATTTATAGAAAGCAGTTATTCAATCTCACATTGCTAAATTAGTGATTTTTCTCAACGTGTTAGGAAAGATTTTTGTGCCAACCTGGGCAATAAGAACATGTGGGATTAATAAGGTCGCAGTTTGATTGAAGGGCAAAGAGATAAATGGCTCAGTGAGCCCTGTCTCCCTCTCTTGCTCTCTGGTGATCATACCAGCATGCAACTGCTAGTTCTCTGCCTCAACTTGTGAGCTACAGTACCTGTGGGACTGCCAAACTGTGGATTGTGTCGCTATAGCTTGAGGTTCCTTCTAAGCCTGCTTTGGCACACTGCTGGTGTATATATTGCTTGAGCTTGGGACTGTCAGATCCTGTCATCTTGCTGACTGTTGGTGATTTGCCCTGCTGTTTGCTGCCTGTGCAGGACTGCCTGCATTGCTATACAGAAGACTCGGCCCTCTGCTTCCTTGACTTTGGACCCAGTAGCCCTCCTGAGTTGAAAGATTTCCAGTATATTAATTGTTCCATGGAAGTGAGTTGACTGAGCCCTCTGTATTTCTGTGTGGACTAATTAGCTGTTATATTCCTTTGTGCTGCATATATCTATCCATATATACATCTATATACATAAGTGTCCTGGTTTTGTTTCTCTAGAGAATCCTGTTTAGCACAATCAACTTTAAATAATGTCATAATTAGTTTTTTGGAGTTTTGGTGGGGTTTTTTTGTACCAATATGGCACCTGTAAAAGTTTAGCCAGACACATCCTGACGACCTCCCTTGAAGGTGAAACCTAGATATATTACTCTCTGGAAGTAGCGCCCTCCCACCCCTTTTCTCCCTGCTTCACATTCCTGCTTGTTGGCCCACCTGAGAGCTGCAGGAGCATAGGCAGGTTTCCACTGACCCAGAATCCATACTTTGCATGCGCAGGCCTGTGAATCTTCCTGCATTCTACATCACTGCCCGTGGGTACATGAGTCTGAAGAGGGATTAATGGATTATTATCAGACTTATGGTCTTGAGCTGGACTGGGCTGTGATGTTTTCTTCATATGTAATTACTTCTTGATATGAAGCTCTTCATTACACATATATATGTGTCACTGGATTTATTTCTCTAGTCGCTCTGGCCTAACACAGATGAGTACTGGGACTTGGTTCCACATGGATTAGAGCAGGGAAAATCAGAATATTGTCAAGAGCTCTTTGGAAGAGGATATCTGTTATCTCCCTAATTTGCTACCAAACAAGGATAGTTTTATGATGCTTTACTGTTTGTAATGAATATACCAACATTAATTTCTAAGACCAAATAAAAAAACCACACCCACCACCATAAGTAATAGAGGTTACATGTGGAGAGTTTCAATATAGGTATTACAATGGACAGGAGGCATGAAGACTTGGCAGTCTCAAAAAGCTTGCCCACTGCTGTCTGGAACGCTGGAAGCCAAAGGGACCCCCTGTACCAGTTATGGGTATGGGAATCTTTACAGGGACAGACAGCCTCGTCTTTCTCCAGTGCAGCAACTGGAGAATTGGTACTTCAGATTTCTCCCATGAATTGCCCCACTCCTAACCCCCGGTGCCACCAGGGCTCCACAGAAGACATCATACTCTGTTACTTTGGTGTCGTCAGGTATGTGTGCACACATGTACAGTTACCATGTCTGCCTCAACATCCAGACGCCCCACGGTCCTGTCACCAGGAAAGGAAAATTATGAGACTAGACATTGTCGTGATGATTTAGTTGTCCCGTGCTAACAAAATAATAATTCAACAAGTAGGTGGTTATAAAGAACCTAAATTTATTACCTCACAGTTCTGGAGGTTCCAAGTCCAAATCAGGGTTTGGGCTATCTGTTCCTTGCAGGGCCCTCTGTGGAAGGCCTGGGGACTCAGCTTGCTAAGCATCAGGCTGCTGTCGACAGGATCAGTGGTTCCTTGGCCTCGAGCTACCCTTACATCACTCATTTTCTCCCTGTGTGTTTGCCTCTGGTTCTCTTGTTTTGGTTTTCCACAGAAATGAATGTGCTTAAGATCCAATATAAATTGGTATGATTTAATTGACTACTGTGACTGCTATATTCTGTTACACGATTGCTACATTATAGAATGTAATTAGATTCCATTTCATCCGATTCTATTATGGAAGGTAATCTGCTGTAAGTAACCTCAGCCATCTATTTTAATCACATGTCACAACTCCATGACAGCAACTAGACAAGTATTGAGTAAAATAACGGAATCATAGCCTAACCAAGTTAACACAAAACATTAGCTATGACAAATAATAATCTTACAAATTACAACAGAGTGATATGGGCTAGGCTTTCTGAGAGATCTCTTACATGATCCTTTAGCGTTCATGGCAACTCGTTGATAGTTCACTCATTTCATGTATGAGATTTCAAAGCCATGGGGAAGTTAAGCAACTTACTTAGATAACACAGTTTATTAATAAGGACTGGCAGGGCCAAGCCTCAAATTCCAGTTCCTCTGACTATAAAGCCCTTGTGTGTAAACTCTGCCACTCATCTCATCTAGGAAAGACACGGGGTGTGATGACAAGTGACTTGCTCCCTCTCTGCTTTGATTATTCACACAATCAGCAAGAGATGGGCTGAAATAGTGTGAGTCAAAGTTTTTGAGCAAATAAAATGAGTTCAGTTATGTACCTACATAAAAGCACTTTTCGTAAAGAGTTGGCCTCTGTTGATAACACATATAATAACTCTTTTCTATTCACAACTAAAGAAGGAGCCCTGAAAACATCGGGGCTCAGTAAGGTCAGAAGTTCGAAACCATCAGCTGCTCTGATGGAGAAAAAGGAGGGTTTCTGCTCCCATACAGGCTTCCGCTCTCAGCAAACACACAGGGGCAGTTCTGCTCTTCCCGAGATGGAGACTGTGCGTTTGAATTGACTACATGGCAGTCAGTGGGGTGTGCCTTCGCCCACAACTAAGTGAAGAGCTTTGCTTTCTCTTGGATTTCAACATACAGATTTAGAAATAATTTTTGACTCTAAAAGAGGATTTTTGTCTTCTGCTTTGAAAGAGTCTGTGCTTTTCAAAAATTAAAAAAAATTCTGCACAATTGTGAGGCTTGTGTTAGACAAACATTACAATGTGGTTTTCAGTGTTTCCAGTGGAACAAGGTATAAATTTCATTCATGATTGTGGTAAAGAAATGATAGAATGCAAGATGTGGTGGAAAGAAACTATTTTTTAGGACACTTCTAGCCATAGTCTTTGAAGCTCCCACCAAACTACTGGAGGGTGGTTGTGGTAAGGTACCCTCAAGCCAGGTCCAGCCCACAGCAACTCTAGGTGCGACAGAATGCAACACAGCCTGCTGCTGGGCCAGCCTCACATTTTGGCTTATGTTTGAGTCCATGAGGGCAGCCACTGCGCTAGTCCATCCTGCTGAAGCTCGTTCTCTCTTCCGCTGCCCCTGTACTTACCAAGCACAATGTCTGACTCCAGGGACTGCTATCTCCTGACAACATGTCAGGATTAGGTGTGATCAAGAAAGCAGACTGTGTGAAACTGTAATAGAGGGAACTGGTCAATTTATGCTTTCCACTGGGTATAAAGTGAACCACTTCACACACGTGAACCACATCACGAGAGAGGACCTCGTGATGAGTAAGAAAGAAAAATCAAGCGTGTAGACAACCCAAGATCCCTGTGTGAAGGAGTTGGAGAGGAGCAATGCCAAGATCCTAAGGCAGAGTAGCAGGGTTCCAGGCACAAAGAATGAGAGTAAAGGGGAGTTCCTTTGGGCTAGAGGCTGGCCTGCAGAGTAGGGTGAGCTCTGGACATTTCTCAGTTCTGAAAAAATTTTGTAGAACTTGCCTAAGTTTCTCACAGGCCAAGAGATGGCATAATTGAGAGACTGAGGACCAGCATGGCTAAGGAGAACAAGAATGGACGAAGGAAGTACATTTTTAACATGGTGTCCATTTTTAGTTTTCCTAATGAACTCCACAACTGTGTCTATTGATGGTGAGCTCTCTGTGGCCCTTGCAATGCACTAGCAAAGCCATAGGAGCAGGAGAGAGCCATAAGAGGGCTAATAGCTGTGCACATAGGATAAAGAAGAATGGAGAAAGAGGCTTGACGGATCTCTGCCTACTAGGAAATATTCCAGGGAAGTTGTGGGCTTGGACTTTCCTTCCCCTGTGTACCTGAAGGGGCTCAGATGTGGCTTCCAAGCTATATTTGCATCAGGATAGCATGACCTCCCTGGTTGCTCTTTGAGGTATCTATTAGTTAATCAATTTACATCTGGGATTATATATATATTTTAATTGAGGATAGAATTTGACTCTGATGAAGGCAGATCTTAGCTGTTTTCTTTATACACATTCTTGTTTGTTAACCACAAAGAGGTAAACATTTCAAGAAATCAAAAATAATAAGATTATAATCATGATAAGTATTTTCATAACAAAAATATAAACCTATATAATACACTTTTAATCATTTTGGAAAGTGGATATAAAAGTTTCTGAATGTTTCCTGCAAGGATTTATCAGTGGAAAAACCTTTTATTGTTATAGGACCACAGTGCAGTAATTATATTAACAATGTGGCAAATTTTCCCATGCAAAAAATCAACACGTTATCTAATAACACTCAGGAGGACATTACACTGTTATTTGTTGTGTTTTGTTTTCTCGAGATTCAACAAAAATTGTACCTTAGCAAGAGTTCATTAGAATGCCCAAAGAGACATTGCTACAACTAGGATATTCTTCCTTTTTACAAACCTTTTGAAGGATTATGTTATGTAACATAAATATTAAAAGTTATAAGATGGAAAAAAACAGAATAATGCAATACATAGAAATATATATACCAAATTGCAAATCAAAATGCAATTACTTCTCAGATAATAAATATGAAAAACTTCACTCAAGTTCACTTAACTATTAAATATTTCATGATGCATCCTCTATTAAAATCTTTCAAAATATTGAGAAAAAAAACTGAAAATATTAGGGTTACTTTTCCTTTTGTGGATCTGAGAAAAAAACAGAAAACACGTGATGAAAGTCTTCTTCAATCAAAGAAATGCAATAACATCTCAAACAATGAATTAAATTGGTGTTTGCATTGAGTTATGCATGCTAAGAAATGGGGGGAACTAATGTACATAGCGTGATGGGGAATGCACTTTGAAGAGAATGATATACATAAAATAGAAGATGAAAGTGTGATATGTATCTCATAAGAGCAAGCATGATCTCTTCACAGTCATAGTTTCTCAACATGTGGAGTATAGGATTTTATTCACGGATGGTTTGTTATTTAAAAGTCTTGTTGGGCATTTGAATTATCAGCAAATGTAGGACTCAAACCTAGTTTAATTGTTGTTCTTGTTGGGTGCCATCGAATAGATTCCAACAAATAGTTACTTATCTGACACACTAGAACAGACCCGTTATGTTTTCCAGACAGAAATCTTTATAGGATCAGGTCAAATGATATTTTTTCTGATAGAATAGCTTGTGGATGCAAACAGCCATCAGTTAAGTTGGCAGCTAAATGTTGAACCATAAAAGATCCTTACGTGTAGTTTATGGAAATTGGCCGATGGGTTCTAGTTAAAAAACAGTACAGATAGAGGTTTTGTAAGATACAGAGAAACATTCAAGGTTTAAGATCATGAAGCTATGGTGTTGTAAAACTGCACCAAAAACATTAGCAAGACACAGGGCTCTAAGAAATGACTACCTACCAATGGAAATAGGTCAGCAAGCTGATGAAGCACTGGCAGCACTCTCTTGCTGCTGCCAAGAAATTTGGAAGACAGCTACCTTGCCAACGGATTGGAAGGGATTCAGATGTGTACCCATTACAGAGAAAGGAAACACAACAGAATGTGGAAATTATGAAACAACATAATCACTATCAAATGGAAATACATTTTTCTAAAAGTAATTCAGCAAAGGTTGCTGCAGTCCATCAAAGCAGAGCTGCCAGAAAGTCAGGCTGGATTCAGAGGAAAACAAGGCGAGAGGGATATTACTGATGATGTCAGATGGGATGGATCCAGGGTGGTAAAAGCAGAAAATACTAGACTGATGTTTACTTGTGTTTTGTTGACTAGGCAAGGTCACTCAAACTTGCAGATAATTACAAATTATGGAAAAACTTGAGAAGACTGGATATTCCATGTATTAGCCTGGGTACTTTAGAGAAACAAATCCACAGCAACTCATGTACAAGAGAGTTTTATGTAAAGACAGTGTGCATCACGAAAACACCCCAACCCAATGCTGCCCAAGCCCACAAGTCCAACATTAACCCATTAACCCAACACCAGTCCACAAAGTCCTCCACCTCACAAAACAGAGGC
>NW_022111373.1:132856866-132866620 GCF_000313985.2 Echinops telfairi
AATGAAGCCTGAACATGGTAGTGGGACAGGAGGAAAGCATAAGGAAATAGTGGAAAGGAGTAGGTGGCAAAGGGCATACATAGAGGCCTAAATACAGACATCTACATATGTAAATGTATTTATGATTATGGGGGAAATAGACCTATGTGCATATATTTATAGGTTTATTAGTAGGGTAGCAGGTGGATATTGGGCCTCCTCACATGCATTCCCTTAATACAAGAGCACTTTGCACAGCTAAACGGTCATTTTGTGATACCCACATTACTGACATGATCACTGAAGACAAACGTGTGCATAGGCGAACATGGTGAAGAGGGCTAATGGTTCTGGGCTGTCAAAAGATGTAGCGTCTGGGGTCTTAAAGGCTTGAAGACAAACAAGTGGCCATCTAGCTCCAAAGCAACAAAGCCCACAGAGACGAAGCACACAAGCCCGTGTGATCACGAGGTGTTGAAGGGATCAGGTAGCAGACACCAAAGAACAAAAACCATCATTGTGTGATCACCTTCCCCATATAAACGCTGACGACGAATGTGTGCATAAGTAAGTGTGGTGAGCAAGGCTGATGGTACCCAGCTATCGAGAGATATAGCATCTGGGGTCTTAAGGGCTTGAAATTAAACAAGTGGCCATCTAGCCCACATAGAATCAGCACACCAACATGTGTGATCATGAAGGTTCGTGGGGCCCAGGTATCAAGCACCAAAGGTGGGAGCCTTTCTCTTTTACATTGCACCTTTACCAGGCAGGATGTCCTTTTCCAGGGACTGATCTCTCCCGACAACCTGTCAAATATATGTGAGATGAAGTCTCTCCACCCTGGCCTCTAAGGAGCATCTGGCTTTACTTTTTCCAGGATAACTTTGTTTTCTTTTGATAATCCATGACATTTCAATATATTTCACCAGCACTCTAATGCATCAATTCTTCTTTGGTTTTCCTTATTCTAAACTCAAGAATAAGTTTCAGAGCTTCTTCTGACATCTGTAATGGTCTCCTCTTTCCCCCCTCTCTTTGTAAATGGTATTTTGATTTCTCCTTGTATGATATTCCTGATGTTATCCCACAACTTGTCTGGTCTTTGGGTGACAGCTATTGAAAGGTGATGAAATTGTACATGAAATATTTTGGATTTTTATCTTATATAAAATGTTATCAAAACACAAAGTAACACAAACAGACAAGCCAGTAAACTATTTGTACCCTTAGACAAAATGTTTGTGGCAGAATTAGAGCTAAAATATAGATTTAAAAAGAATGATGTTATAGGATACTTAATACTGATAATCAAAATGTTGACAGTTCAAACCCATCAACTGCGCATGTGAAAAAGGCAGTTATTTGCATAAAGACTAAAATGTAGAGATAATTCTACTCTATCCTAAATGTCTCTGTGAGTGAAAATTTTCACTATGGTAATGGGGTCTTCATTTGTATCATATCATTTTATATGCGTCAAAAACATTATATATATAATTGGTGGCTTCGAATGAGAAAGGTTGGGGAAACTAAGACTTGAACATTTCAAGATTTGTTCACAAAAGTTTCAGAGAAGACTTTCACAGAAGGTAAATTCAGTGTCTTTCATCATCTTTTTATATTTTTATTCCCTGGTGTTTCTTGTCTCTCTATCCCTCTCTTTCTCTTTCTGTCTTTCTTTCTTCTGTCATTCACTTCCCAGGCCCTCCAAAATCCCTTCAGCATTGGGGACCACTGTGACTTGCCTCTCTGTGGTTAGAAAATTATGGTGTAGTTCAACTGCCAGGCGCATAGATAGGCACAATGGGCTATGGCACTAGAATGTCTGATGTGTTTTCTCTCTCATATGTGATTTCAGAAGAAGGCAGTGTGGGCTCATAGGACAGCTCCACTCTTCTGAATTCTCAGGCATCCTGGATGCTTTGAATAGAGGCTCCTTTAGGTCTAAGTTCTGACACTCATTCTCCTCTCACGTGTTCAGCATTCCAGTAACAGGATAGAAGACTAGGGAACAGTGCATCAGACACAATTTCTATGCATGCCCCACTTACTGGAATGTCTGCTAATGGCCATACTCAGAAACAGGTGGATTTAAGAAATAGAGTCTTTATTCTAGGCATGTGGTAGTATCAGAACATACATGTGGAGAAATATAGAGGGTGCTCAGCAATGGAAACTAGATGGAGAGTTCATCATTAGAAATCTCTGATCCAGTTGGATTTGTTTAATGGTTGTTGATATGTTGTATCAAACTGGATATTCATTATTTTTTTCAAACCATTTTATTAGTAGCTAATTCAAACATCATATCATTCCATAATTCAATTATATCAAGCACTTTTGCAAAATTGCTCCCATAATCAGTTTCAAAACATTTTCTTCCTTCTTGAACTCCTTGATCAGCTACCTCTTACCCTTCCCACTGTCCGCCAGGAGCATTTATTCTAACTCTGGTCTCTACCCAGTCATCTGTCCTGAGCTTCATAGACTGAAAAACATAGAAAAATATATTGCAGAGAGTCAAGAAGGCTACCAACAATGACAAAATTCAATGGAGCTAAACCCCAGTATGAAAAAAAATACCCCAAACTCCCCAAAAAACATTAAAAACTAAGTCAAGCACATCGTGTATCACAAGGGAAATCAAATGACTGGCTTTAACCATTCAAATCAAATTTATCACTTTAATCTACTATAGTCATCTCTCCAATGCTCTCTGTTGGATAGCCATGTTATGCCCGTCCCTCAATTATGGTTATAAGGAAATCACCAGAGGCTTATTCCCTGTGTAGATCCTGCAAATATATTCTGGACTTCCACTGTCATCCATAGCTTTCTGCATACCAGGATCTCACAATTCAAGCTCAGATACTACTCCTTTCTTTGCATTTGGATTATGTAATTTAAAATCCTTGGATCATGGCTGTTGTTGTACTTCTTGCAGGTGGGCTTAATTGACATCTCACTTGAATGGCTGTGTGTATGAAAAAAAGCCTTTAAGATATCAGACATTATTCTTTATGATAACAGAGCACCAACTGATTTCTTACCACACTTTGCTAAAGCACACCTAACTTCCATGTTTTCTTCTTCTGGGTGAGTCTCAATAGGGCCATGCCATACAAACTAACTGTTCTTAGATTGAAGGTAGGATTAAGTACCAGCCCCCATTCCATTCCAGATTTTTTTATTTCTGCCTCTGGTTTATCTTAGCTATCTCCTTGTTATTTTCCTGTAGACAATCTTATTGATCATCTCCCTTAAGCATAAAGGGCCTTCTGTTTATAGTGTCATTGATTAGCCTGTGGTAGTAATTTTAAAACTATTGAGAAAGGGAGATTGAAGCACATTACACAGATTATTGACTTGTATGGAATAAATCCTTATATGACTGGACAATATATTTACAAAAAAATGGAAATTGGTATTCAGGCAAAATTTATAATAATATTTACTGACAATATCAGCCCCAGTCTGCCAGAACAATATATATCTTAATACAAGTAGGTCATTGAGGTAGTAATTAAATGTTTCATGATTTTATCACTGTTTGGGGAGGATGCATAGCATTCCATGTGTGTATATACCAATTTAAAAAAATCCATTTTTCTGCTGATAGGAATTCTGGCTGTTTCCAAGTTATTGCTATTGTGAACTGTGCTGCAATGGACATGGGAGACCATATGTCTGTTCATAATTTGACTCTTATTTCTTTGGAGTATATGTCCAGCAATTGTTGTTAGGTATTATGGTAGTTCTATTGCCTGCTGCTTTAGAAATACCCACAGCATTTTCCACAGTGGTTGTATGTATTGACAAGCCCAACAGCAGTGTATAGACTTCCCAATCTCTCTACCTCCACTCTAGCATTTGTTGTTCTATTTTCCTTTTTTAAATTGTGCTATAGTTGTGGGCATTAAAGGGTATCTCATCTTTGCTTTGATTGATATTTCCTGAATGGCTAGTGAACGTGTGTATTTCCTCATGTGCTTGCTAGCCATTTGGGTGTCATATTTTGAATTGTCAACTCAGGTCCTTTGCCTCCATTTTAAGAGGCTTATTTGTTTTCTCTCTTGCTACAGCCTTGCAGTATTCTGTAGATTTTAGTAATTATTCCTTTGTCCATTATTTCATCACTAAATATCTTTTCCTAATTGTGGACTCTCATTTTACATTTTAGATTATATATTTTGACGCACACACGTGTTTTTTTGGAATTTTAATAGGATTCATTAATCTATTGTTTCTTCCAGTATATGTGATTCCTATGTTATCTTTAGTATTCTGTGTATGTCCTGCATGGAGGCCCTTAAATTTGTCCCAATTCCCTCATTGTTGATCCTGATAGCTTTGGGTTTTACATTTAGCAATCTAATCCACCTTGAATACATTTTTGTGCATGGGATGAGGTAAGGGCCCTTTGTCATTCTTCTGCAGACCATATCCAGTTTTCAATGGCCGTTTCCTGAAGAGAAGGGCATCCCCTTCCAATTTCATGCTTATTGGGCCTTTGTTGAACATTAGTTTGCTGTAGACAGATGCATTTTTTTCTTGGTTTTCTGTCCTGTATCATTGGTGTGTGTATCTATCATTATACCAGTACCAGGCTGTTTTGAAAACTGTGGCTGTTTAATAGATTTTGAGGTTAGGTAGTGCAAGACCACCTAATTTGTTTTTTCTTTTAAGGAATTATTTGTCTATCCTGGCTTCTTCCCTCTCCATATGATGTTGGTAATTAGTTTTTCTATTTCTTTAAAGAATGATGTTGAGATTTAGATCATGATTGCTTTGATTTTGTAGACTGCTTTAGGTAGTATTCACATTTTCACAATATTGCCTTCCTATCCACGAACATTGGATATTTTTCCATTTATTTATGTAGTTCTTTTTTGGTTTCTTTTATTAATCTTCTGTAGTTTTCCTTGTACAGGTCTTTCGTTTCTGTGGCTAGGTTTTCTTTTCCCTAGGGATTTAAGCTATCATGTGGCTATTTGTGAATAGGATTGCTTTCTCGATGTCCTTTTCAGACCTCTCATCACTAGTATATATGAGTCCAATTGATTTCTGCTTGTTAATTTTGTAGCCTATTACTGTACTAAATTCCTCAGTTGTTTCCAACAATCCTATTGTGGAGACATCGGGGTTCTCTGAACTCCATCCTTGCTTCCCCTCATTTTTTTTATTATGTTGTTGCATTTCATTGGCCAGAATTTTGTAGAGAATTTTTGCTTCTATGTTCATGAGGGATATTGGTCTGTTGTTTTGTATTTAGTGGAGTATTTGCCTGGTTTTAGTACCAGAGTTTGAGAGTTTGCTAACCCTTTTTATATTCTGGAATAGTTTGTGTAGAATTGATAACAGTTCTTGTTTGCATACTCAAAGAATTCTCCTGTAAAGCTTTCTGGTCTTGGGCTTTTTTAATTTGGGAGTTTCTTGAAGACATCGTCTATTACAGCAGTTCTCAACCTGTGGGTCACGACTCCTTTGGGGCTCAAATGACCCTTCCACAGGGGTCGCCCAATTCATAACAGTAACAAAATTACAGCTATGAAATAGCAACGAAAATAATTTTATGGGGATCACCACAACTTGAGGAACTGTATTAAAGGGTCACAATATTAGGAAGGTTGAGAACCACTGGTCTATTCCTTCTTTGGCTATGAGTCTGTTCAAGATTAATTTGGGTAGACGGTATATTTCTAGGTATTTGTTCATGTCATCTAGATTATAAAATGTGTTGGAAAATCATTTTCATAATACCGTGTTATTTTTATTTCACTTTGTTCTCTTTTTATGCCACTGTTTCTTTTCTAATTCTAGATATTTTCACTTGTTCTTTGTTTTCATATGCTTAAGTCTACTAGCAGTCTGTCAATTTTGTTGAGTCTTTCAAAGAACCAACTTCTTATTTTACCAATTTTTTCCAGCTCATTTATTGCTGTTATAATTTTTGAGATTTATTTTCTTCTGTTGTTGGATTAGGCTGTTAATTCTGATTCTTGGAGGTGTTATGCTAAAATGTTTAAAATGATTTTGTTCTCCTTTTCATGTGTACATTAATTACCACAAACTGACCTCTGATAGCAGCTTTTGCTGTGTCCTCTGAGATTTGGTATTTTGTTTTATCACTATCACTTTTTTAGGAACTCCTAATTCCATCTCTTATTTGGGCTAATATCTAGTATTTTTTGAGTTGGATCTCCCCGTGTTTGTCTTAATATTTTTTTATCATTTCTACTGTTGATTTTCAGTTTTATGGCACTGTAGGCTGAGAAAATGCTTTGAATGATCTCTGTGTTTTTGAATCTGTGAAGAAATACTTTATGGTCTAACACGTGGTCTATTTTAGAATATGTGGTATATTCATTTACATTTTTATTTAAGGAATTCCTTCATGAGAAAAAATACATGCACATATAGACACACAGACAAACTGGTTTTAGAAGTGAATGGAAAACTTGAATTGAAAGATAATGGGAAATTTCCAAACAATTTTGGATGTCCCCTTTGTGTGTTTATATGTGTTCTACAAGTAACATACGAACACATACACTCACAGAATAGGTATATTTAATTTGGAGGGCATTAACAAAACTGTTGTCATAGATTTAATGCCTGCTCATGACAACCTGTATGATTCAGAGTAGTACTCTACTTCATAAGGTTCTCGACCACTGATGTTTTCAAAGTTGATTGCCAATCTTTTCTTCCAAGTCTCTTCTGAATGGACTTGACCTTCCAAGCTTGAATTTAGCAACTTCTCAACACCATGTAAGGATGCTCTGAAAGGCATTACAAAACAAACAAAATCGATATCCACAGACATGATTCCCATCCATCTGAGCCCTATATGTAAATATATTCAAATTCCTCCATCCTTCTTTCCAGAATAGGTTGTTGTTGTTATAAGGTGCCATAAGTCAGTTCTGGCTCACAATAACCTTATATACAACAGAAGCAAGGCCTGCACAGTCCTGAGCCAGCCAGCACAATGGTTCCTGTGCTTGAGGCCCTTTTTTTTTTTATCCACTTTGTCAGTCCACCTCCAAGGGCCTGCTTTTTCACTACCTCTACTTCATTGAACATAAAATCCTCCTCCAGGAACTGGTCTTTCCTGACAATATGTCAAAATTAAATATCACAGAGTCTAACCATCCTTGTGTCCAAGGAGCAATCTGGCAGTCCTTTTCGAAGACAGTTTGGTTGGTCCTTTCAGCAGTCTATGATACTTTCAATAGTCTTCTCCAGCGCCACAATTCAAGTGCATCTATTCTTTGAGGGTCTATTTTATTCAATGCACTGGAAGCAATGGAAGATGCTATGACTGGGGTCGGGCATTGCTTAGTCCTCAGAGTACCATTCTTGATTTTCATGCCTCTAAAAAGAGCTGTGCAGCAGTGGCCCTACATAAGACCGATTTTTTTCACTTGATTGCTGCTTCTGTGAGCATTGACTTTTGGATCCAAGCAAGACAAAATTCTTGAAAAGTTCACTTTTTCTTCATTAACATGATGTTAGTTAGCTCTTGGTCCAGTTTTGAGGATTTTGAATTTATTTTTATTGTTGTAATCCATGCTGATGGCTATCATCCTTGATCTTTATCAGCAAATGTTTCAAGTCCTCCTCACTTTCAGCAGACATGCATAGAGCAGGTTGTTCAGAAGCCTTCCTCTAATCCTGATACCACATTCTTCTTCTGATAATTCTCCTTCTCGTGTTCTTTACTCATTCTTAAATACAGGTGAGTAAAGAAATACTATTTGAGGCAGCATAATTCCATATTGCAATTCCCTTTTATTTTTTATTGAATAAGTACCACAAGACATTATGAAAATTAGAATCAGGCACATGAAAATTGGAAGAAAATCTATTATATTTTCTTAGATAACCTAATAATTTAATATTAGGAATATCACCTTTTTCACAAATATCTTCAGGGAATTTTTTTCTGGAGATTTGCATATGTATGTAGATACATATATTCCCAGAGATATGTCAAATATTAAGAAAAAACAAACATGAAAAAATGATTTGATATCCTCAACCCTATAATAATTAAACACATATTAAGACAGAAGAGTGAAAGCATGAATGATGTTGATTTTCTTTCTATGTATATTTTCATTCCTCGTCGATGAAATATGAGTGCTCCTACATGTATTTTGAACTACATGTATGATAAAAATCATTATCTGTGAAGGCATGTTATGTATGCAATTGCAAATTTGACAAATAATGCAAACTTGGCTCAATATCTGAATCTCTTTCTCATTTCCTCTGTGGACAAAGGAAGTTAGTGGAAAGAGAATTTTATTGATGAAATGGAAATTTTTTTGTCACCTAGCACTTATGATTCTGTAATTCTGACAGACTTTTAAGTGGAAGACTTAATGTTAAGTTAGTTATGTTATGTTATGTTATGTTAGTGGAAGAGTTTAATGTTAACAAAATAAAGCATGCTTTTCAAACATTCTTCTGTAACACACTCCTACAATTAACAACTCTAAGTTGAAACTTGATATTTTAATAGCATTTTTGCTAAACAAATCCTGAGTTTTGTATTTCCCATTATTTATTCCTTCACTCAACAGATTGTTACATATTAGTTACAATATGGAAGGCACTTCACTAGCTAATGAAGAAGGTGGAAAATAACATGTGAAATCATGCCTACAAGAGTCAATCAAAAAGTCACGCTATAAAACCATAGCAACCTTTAATCAACAAAATATTAAAATGAAAAGTATCACTTCTTAACATAGTCTCCATCAAGGTCAATATCCCGAATGTATTGTATTCTTCGATTTTCATCATGTTAAAAGAGAAGTTGGAACATCACTCAGGGTCTCAAATTGAGTTTCTTTTGAATGTTCCTTGACAGTTGGGAACGTGGGGAAAGAACGCTGAAGAGCAAGACACGTGTTTCAGGTGGATGCCATCACTGTGGTCAGCTGTCACTCAGTTGGTCCTGTGAGAACAGAATGATGACCCCTGGACTAGCACCGTTCTAGCCCTTGTTCATCGATTGGAGCCCAGGGTTGCAGCTTCTGTCACTCCATCTTCTCAAGGATTTTCCTCTTTTTCACTGCCCTTCTATTCTGCTATCCAGCATTATGTCCTATGCCGGGGAATGGTCTTCTCTGAGAACAGGACAAAACTACATGTGGTAAAGGCTCACTATACTCGATAATAAAGGGCGGTCTGACTGTATTTTTTTAAAGACAGATCTGTGGGTTCTTTTGGCAGTCCATGGTACTTTCAGAATGTTTCTCTAGCACCATAATGTATATGCATGGATTCTTCTTCAGTATCCCTTATTCACTGTCCAATGTTCATATGCATATGAGGAATTATGTATATGGGAATACCATGGCTTGTATCAAGTGCACTGTCCCCTTCAAAATGACATCCTTGCTCTTCAACACTTTAAAGGGATCTAGTGACACAGGTTTACCCAATGCAATGGGTTGTTTGATCTCAGGACTGCTGCTTCCATGAGCATTAAGTGTGGAGTCAATCAAAATACCTTTGACTACTTTGATATTTTCTCCAATTATTATGTTGTTACGTATTAGTCCCATTGTCAGGCTGGTATGGCAATGGGGAGTGTTTTATTCTGTCGTGCTTGGGGTCACTATGACTTATAAGTGACTCATGTAAATCTCTCTGTACTTCATCCACTACAGTTGTACTTCATCCACTATAGATATACTCCATCCACTATAGATGTAGTTCATCCACTACAGATGTACTTCATCCACTACAGATGTAC
>NW_022111373.1:132867031-132886870 GCF_000313985.2 Echinops telfairi
AGATGTACTTCATCCACTACAGATGTACTTCATCCACTATAGATGTTCTTCATCCACTACAGATGTACTTCATCCACTAGAGATATGCTCATTCTTCTTACACTCCTCAGGGCCTTATGTATTCTTTCCCACCAACATAATTTACATATGTATTTTTTTTCTTTCGTGTTCCTTATTGTCTAACTTTCACACACATATAAGGTGATTTTTTTAATTCTATCTTTTTTGATGTTTCCTGCATTTTTAAAGATTTTGCCCCCATAAATTGAACATCAACTAATCCATTGCTATTGAGTACATTCAAGTTATCTTGACTCCAGAGGACAGAGTACAATTTCTGTGAATCTAGGCTGTAAATCTCTATGGAGGCAGAAATACCTAATTGTTCACACTGGAGAAGTTGGTGGGTTCAGACTGGCAGCCTAGTTATTGTCAGGCCAATGCCTAGCTCACAAAGGCACCTGAGCTCTTACTATAGAATTCTTCAAGACAGCAAATTGAGACTTCAATTTTTTATTCACTTATTTCTGCTTGAGAAATGCTGTGTGTTCTTCCCACTTGATTTTATAACAGCAGGTACTTGTACATTTCATGATAATACTTTACTCTTTTCTCTAGCCATTCTCTGCAATCTTCTCCTTCGCTTTTCTACTTTGCTAGTGCGTTCATTTACTTTAGCCTACATTGACATCCAGGATCTGGTTTCAAAATCCCTTATTATCTTTGATTTTGATCTTTTCTTTCTTCTGATCCCTTTTTTATTTTTAATACCACTTTTTTGTTGTTTATATGCATGGTATCTTTGATGTCAACCCATACTTCCTTTGGTATTCAGTCTTTAATGCTCAATGTATGAAACTATTATTGGTTATACATATAAGGTTTTGTATTTTTTGGCATATGCATCTTTATGTTTAGAAATGGGTCTTATTCTGTTTAATTTTTGTTGTATTTTTTTCCTAGAGAGAATGTTGAATTGTACTGAATGCCTTTCCTCTATCAGTTTACATGGTCTTCTGTTTTTGTTTTGTTTTATTTATATGGTGGATTATATTGATTCAATTTCTAATGCTGATTTACTCTTGTAATCCTGGTATAAATCCTTTGTGATCCAGTGTATGGTGCTATTTATATGCTGCTCAAATCTAATAGCTAGAAATGTGTTGACTATATTTGGTTCTATTTCCACAAGGGATACTGGTGTGTAGTTTTGGTGTTTTGTTGTGTGTGTGTGATGGTGTTTAATTATTAAGGTTATGCAGGCTTTATAGAAAGTCAGTAGTGTTTGTGGAGAGATTGAGAGTGTTGCTGTCTACTCTTTCTCTTGATGTTTGGCAGAATTCTCCAGTATAGCTATCTGGTCCTCTGCTTTTTAAAATTGCTTTTGGTGTTTTGTTTGTTTGTTTGTTAGCTTTTGAGGACATCTGCTATCTTTTGATTTGTAATAGTCTGATTAAATTTTCTACCTCCGTGTTAGTTTTGGTAGGTAATATGCACCTATGAATTTGTTCATTTCATTTAGGTTTTCTAATTTGCTTCAGTATTTGTGAGGAAAGGCCAGGACCAGGCAGTGTTCAATTCTAGTGTACATAATGTTTCTGTGGGTCAGAACTGGCTTGATGTCCCCTAACAATAATAGCAATGGATTTGCTGGACAATAAATTTTCATAATAAATTATTCTGAACTATTTTTATGTTTGTTCGGTTAAAATAATACTAATATGGTATTTTATAATTTGCTTATTTACCACTTCTATATGTTTTATTCATTTACTGGCTGTTGCTTGCATATTGTATAGAACTTGTCAGTGGTTTGCTATTTTATTGGTCCTTTGAAAGAATCAGCTCTTTTTTTACAATTTATTCTTTCTGCTGTTTTTCTATTTTATCTTTTCCCTGATTTTTTTTATATCTTTTTACACCCCTGGTAGCTTTTACTTTTTTTGTGAGAGAAAGATGAGGCTATCTACTCCAGTATTTATAACTTCAGAAACTAGAAAGCAATTCTACTCCGGTCTATGGCTCCTAGAAGTTAGCATTTACTTGATGGCAGTTGCCTTTTAATTTCGTTTCATTTATGCTTTTCCTCCTTTTGCTCGATTTTATTAAAGTTGTTGCTTGAAGCTTAGACATATCTTTTGCTCTTATTTGTTAATGGAAGCATGGAATTTCTTGTTATAAAGTTCCCTCTGAGTACTACTTTTTCTGTTTCCGAAGTTCTGGGGCATATATGTTGGGCTGCTAACCCCAACATGAGCAGCTACAATCCCCCAGCTGCTCCAGTGGAGAAAGATAAAGCTTTTGCTCCTGAAAATAGCTACAATCTGGGAAACCCAAAAGGGTAGTTGTACTCTGTCCAGAGGGGAAAGGTCTTTGTTGGTTTCAGACATGGAGGTGAGTGGTGGTAAATGGCTAACCAATGGAGGACTTTGGAGATTTTCCCTCACTCCTCTAAGGAATTCCCCATGATGCCTCACTATAGACAGTCAACCATTTCCCTCTCAGCTGTTCATATAAAGTATTCCCTTTACCCAATATCCTTGCAGTTCTTGACCGAAGCATCTATCTGTCATGGGCATATATGAGATTCACTCTACCTCTCAACTGTGCAGCTTATTAATGCCCTTGTCTTATATGTGAGACATATTTTTCCTACATATTCCTTAATTTGGTTCCCTGTCCTTGTTCCTGGTTTTAGATGTTATCCAACCTCATTCCAAAAGGGCTGTGCAGAGTGAACACGTGAGACGTCAGCAGGTAGACTTTCTCAGGTTCTTGGTCATTCCTGCCATACCTCTCCACTGCTTCTAAACTCATCCAAACTCCCCCTTAATGCAGCTGCTCCAGAGTCTTGAGCACTCAGTCTGTGTTCCTTTGCTATTCTTCAGGGGCGCTGTGGCAGGGGGAATAAAGGAGAGCATCCACTCCCGTCATTATCTTGTGGAAGATACATTCTTACACATTCGTTTCGTTAGACCTTTTGGCAATGGCATATATGTGTCAAACAGTCTCTAACTCCCTTGATAATCATGGGTGGATATGGTGAGAGTTGAGAATTTCTGTAAAAACAGTGGCAAAGCTATCAAGGATCCCTACATAGAGGGAGTGGTCTAGCAACTGTACCAGATAGTCCAGTGAGAGACTTTCTGGAGTACCATTTTCCTGGGTGATGCCCTCGTGATGTTCCTGATTGCAGGGTCTCCTTTGGTCATGATTTCTTCCCAATTATGCGTCTTATGCTCTGCCAAAATTCCACAGAGACCTTGCCTGACCTCGTCCCAAAGGTGATGCCTCTGCCCGCCACTCTTCTCCCCAATTCTAACACAAACCACCCCGACCATGACTCTTCTAAGTCTGATAGTGCATTGCAAGGTTCACACAGAACAATACACAGACAAGAGTCACAATTCTGGTGTTTACCAAGCTACTTAATGGATTATAATTCAAGATAAAATTGTTAAGAATATAGTGCTCTGTCCTTGGTGTCTCTGTTCAGTCCTGCCAGCAGGCACACTTCTCTCCGTGCTTTGGTCTAACAGCCACTTGGCCCCTTTAGCCGTTACTCAGCTTGGACACATATTCTAGAACTTCTTTAGGGCTACTCAAGCCCAAAGAGCAACTCACTCTGAAATGTAGGTTAATGATTTTACTCATTCTTTGGGTCAGGAAACTTGCTGCTTTGTCTCATGCTCCTTGTTGCCCTCCCTCTACCGCCAGCTCTACTGAGAGACTCTCTACACAGGGGTCTCAGGGTCCAAATGACAAATTCTGCTCATAGCTCTTCTTTTTGGCAGGCCAGGAGATGCCATATGTTTCTGTTTTAGAATGGCTCACTTTCTATCCTGCAGAATGACTCAAATGACCAGTCCACACACTGAATCCCCATACATTTTATTTGCGTGCTTCCACCTAGTCATCTGGTAAGAGTTACAAAGTCCTTTGGTGAGGGTTATAGATGGCAGTGCCATCTATGTCTCATACGTGCCTCATACGTCGTATCAATGTATGGCTACATACCCTTCAAACGGCACACACACACATACTATTTTCCAAAATTGTCTTTGGTTATCTGAAAACAAACCAAAAGGAAAAAAAAAAAGCTGATGAAGAGCATTACTATAATAATACTATCTAAAAAAGTAGTTTCCAAATGCAATAATGCAATAATGTGTAACGTAGACCTTTCTCCTCTGCTCTGTTCTTAATCTAATTGATCCAATGTTGATTTGAGGGGCTTTTACGCTTGTTTCCATAACTACTCCCTCTCCAGTAGTAGAGTTAATAATACTCCTGGGACTAAGGTGACTTGACCTCTCATGTTCATTTTGCAGAAAACTATTAAGCTTGCCTGGACTCTTTATTCGTTGAACTTCAGCTTTCTCACTTATGAACAAAGATTTTTTATTGAATTATCTTTGAGCATTTTCAGCTATGAAATCCCTTGAATTTATGATTTAATAACTTTGTATTGTTTCCCAAATTACTTTTCCTGTTTACTTTGAGTTACTCCCATCGCCCAAGATTAAATCATTAGCCATTTAGAGTTCCTCAGTGTAGTCATTCCTTCCCAGAGTGCTGAGAAAACCCATTAGCAAATAATAGGATACTCATGTTTACCACAGACATGCTTGCCTGTCACTCGGCCCATTGGCTGGGTTTTCTTATGCCTCTTGGTGCTTGGACTCCAAAAAAGTATGGAGAATGTTTCTTGTTTGCCTAAACTAAAAATAAAAAATGCTTTCTTTGCTTTTATTTTCCACTTTTGAAAATTGTGTTTGGAAATACTGTATTGATTTTACTTTGTGAGTAAAACCTTTAATTCTCCATACCCATCAGGGACATTAGATCCTGTTTACTTGCTTAAAAAAAATACAAAGGTTGATTTGACCGATTTCTAGGCTAACATTGCATATTACTGGTCAGAAATTGATCAGATTGTGCATAAAATAAGTGCAGCTGAAATGGAAATTATCAAGGAAGATGAAGTACCATGAGAATGTGTGCTTTTTGTTCATGGGACAAAATAGAAGGATGTGTTTGGTGGACACGTTCATGCCCATAAGAGCACGGTGCTCGCTGAACACAGAGGGATTTCCCAGCTGTCAGATTTCATATCCATCAAATTACTAGGCTGCTCTTTATGTGGAAATGACTCATTTTGGAGAAATTGGAACTAACCTTTCCATAATGATTTATTTGAAGCCACCACAAGGCATATTTTAAAAAGAAATTAAAGTTGTATTATGTCTGAATTCTAGGCTATGTATATACAATGACATCTTTTCTCAGGTATAATACATATTTTAATAACTTTATTTTCACCTTCAGGATATTAGCTTGTATTGGTGTCATCTATAATGTTTAAGTCATTCTTTCAAGCTGGTGTTACAGGAAAAACTCCCATGGGCAGTGTTATAGATTGAGCTGTGTATATACAACATACAAAACAAAAATGTATGTCTTGGATTGAGTTTACTCAGTGTCATTGAGTCCATTTAAAATCATAGTGACCCTCTGGACAGAGTAAAACTGTTCCTGTGGGTTTCTAAGACTATAAACCTTCACAAGTAGAGACAGCTTCATCTCCCTCCTGATGGATTGAATTGGGTCCCCAAAATGTGTGCCTACTTGAGTAGGCTTCTGAATATTGTGCATCGTCTTCCATCTCATAATATACTTAGCCTCTATGTGTAAATGAAGGAGGCTTATGTTGGCTTCTATCTTGAAGCACAGCGAAAACAAAGAACATGATTCAAGTCTCACCCTAACTAAGTCAACACTCTTCCTCAAGTGGAACCTTCCCTTGAGCCACCCCTTTTGTGTGACGAGACATGAAAATGAGAAAGAAGAGAACAGAGAGGGGGACTCTTGCTAAAACCAAGAAATAATAGTTGGGAGAAGAGTGTTCCCTCTTGGAATCATTGTCCTTGTGCCTAGAACCTCTCCCACCTAGGAAAACCGATGCTAAAACACATGGAATGGCAACCCCTCAACAATGGAAAGGGGACAACGACCATAGAAACAGTGTTTTCCCCTCGTGCAGGTGCCTGGGGATTCCTAGCTTTCTAAACTGAGATAATAGATTTCGCTTGTGAAAGTCATTCCCTCGTGGTATTTCTGCATTAGATCAGAATTTGAGACCAGGGTGAGGAACTCCTCTAATTGCGTCCTACATATGGAAATGGTTTGGGAATTGGATCATGAGTGGAGATTTGAAGAGTTTTCAGGTGGCTAACAAAAGATCTTGGATTTCCCTCAAGATATTATTAGAAAAATTATGTATCTAAAACAATTCTTGTGGTGCCACAGAGGAAAGGAGAAAAGCTGTAGAGAATACCAGTATCATTTTAGATTATATACATGTGTTATCAGCAATATTTTAATAAATGTGTAGGTGTTAGTAAATATGATTGGATAATGGGTAAAACAAGGCCAATGCATTTGATGTAGTCACAAGAAACTGAAAAGATTATGCTCAAATGGTGGAAGGCAGACTTTATAAGTGATAAAGTTGTACATCTGGCCGAGGAAAGATTTCTAAAGAATATGTCAAAGGGACTGTCATTTCATTTTGCCACTTATAGGCAACTGTAAGAAGAGATTAACTTAAATAGGAATTCTGTAAAATTGAAGGAAAAAAGCCTTAAGCATTTGGAACATTTTGAAAAAAGAATACCTTAAGAAATTTGAAAATTCTGTTGTTCATTAGGTTTCTATTAGCAGTTCTGTGAAGAATGTTTGATACTTCTTATTCCAAACTGGGAGCCCCAATGTCATCGTGCTGTGTGCTGGGTTGACCACCACAAGATCCGTAGTCAAAACAACCACTAGCTCCTCAGGGGAAAGACCTGGCTCTCGGCTCCAGTGAAGAGTTAGACTGTCCATAGGGACGGTTCTCCTCTTTCCTGTGGTTGGGCCACTAGGAGTTGGAATCGAAATTGTGGCAGTGAGTTACTAAAAAACAGGTGGTGAAACAGGTGCAACTTGTCTTCAATGGTATTGCCCTGAACTTTCACTTATTACTTATATTATTTACATTGTCATTCTTTGTGATCTTTTAGGGCTGAACTTTTTGGAATTCCTTCATCCTTTATTTTAGAATAGTGGAATTCTATGTGAGACCACAGTATTGATGCTCACATTTGCACTTCCATTCTACAGTTGTATCTGTAGCTTCTAAGTGTCAATCAAGGAACTTATGAGCACACTACGTATGTGACTTAAAATATATTTCTCTATTTTTTGGATGCCACACATAACCATTAGTGTAAAGAAAATGCTCATTCTACATATTTGGAGTGCACTACAAAAAAAGTTTTCTCCACCTTCCACTCATAAATTATGCTTCGTTAAACAACTTAGCATAAAGGGCAAAGATGTTAATTTCATTTGAAAATCACACTAAATGGTGTGAAAGCATTAAGATAACAACACCTTTTTGTATCTTAATCGACGTGACTGCTGAAAGAAAGGCCAGATGAACTTTTTTGCTTTTCTCAGTTTCATGACTTCAAAATAAGGAATCTTTTGGCATAAAAAGAAAATCATGCAAATAATTTATTAAAGTGGAAGAAATATTAAAAGTTATTCGATCCCTTTATTTTAGCAAATGAAAAAAGTGAGATCCACTAAGTAGGACTATACTAGTAAGTTTATACTAGTAAGCAATTTGTTGGATTATACTAGTAAGTTGATACTAGTAAGTAATTTGTTGGAAAAAGTGAACAAAAATTGCATTTCCTAAACTTCCCCAGTGTTTTTAAAATATCAGAGCAAGAATGGTATTGGTTTCTTTTAGATATTTGGACAGATTTTGAGCTATTTGGATTAAATCAGTGAACAAATTGTCTTTGTTTCTACAAAGTATTTAACACTGCGAAATATTTTTCTTAGGCGATTAAAATGAAATTATAGTTACAATTCAGTGCAATTCTCAGACAACTCTTATGATGATCTTTATGATAATCCTTGATAGAGAAATGCTTTGGTTCAATGTACCAAATGATATTTTCCTTCACATTTGCATCTTTTCTTAAGTGTTATAAAATATCATGACTGGTTATTTATAATTATTTTTTTAATTCAATTGTATTGTCATAATAAACACCTAGTAATGATATGAAAATATTCACATAAGACTTCATATCTGTGTTGATTATTTGGTCAGCCACACACTTTTTAATACTAGATGGAACAGCCATACTGTTAAAATTAAAATACATTTTCTAAATGCACATTCACATACACACACACACAATAGCAATGATTGCTGCAATTTTTCAGTTGTTTTAAATAAACTTGTTTGTTTGTTTATTTTGTTTCCAGAACCACCTTGCTATTTGCAAATTGCTATTTGCAAATTGGTCTTTGTGTTCCTAGCAACATGTCGCGAGTTTTCCGTTGCTGTTTAATTGCATTGAAACCTTTGAGCACTTTGACTTCTACTTTTTACATTATGCCTCCCTTCCCCTATTGTTTCTTCCTAATGCGGCTAAAGATCAATCCTAGTAATGTATTGCCAAAATGGAAAATTGGTGTTACCTATATGCAAGTATCCTGGTGGTGTGTGGTAACATATTGGATTAGGAATACCAAAGTCAGCAGTTCTAATCCACCAGCAGTGCTGAGGGATAAAGATGAGGCTTTCTGCTACTGCCAGCTTCAGAAACCCACAGGAGCAATTCTCCTCTCTCTTATGGGGTCACTCTGAGTCAAAATTGACTTGATGGCAGTGAGTTTGGACGTTATCAAAATCTATGCAAAGTATAATGTAGCCAATTGACTTTTATATTCCTCCTTGCCTTGAGTATTTTTCAGTTCTCTATATCTTATTAAATCAGCTTCTTCCTTTTTGTGTGTTTTAACTACTAAATAGTATAAGTACTTATGACACTTGATTGTTGTGGTGACTTGTGGTGCTGGGATTCGGGTATTGTATGGAAGTTCCGTGGTTATGATGCAGAAGGTTACCCATTTTGCCACATGTGTGGAGGATTAGGATTACACCTGAAAACACACCTGAAGCAAAATATAAAACAGAACACTAACAGCAAACTCACACATCAAAAATAAATAAATAGCTATCTTTGCATTTTGAATGGTACTCCCAATAGAGTGCTCGTTCTCTGAACCTCCATAGCAGCCCGGCACATACTCATGGTCATTTTCTGAGTATTTAAATGTTTCCTGGAGTGTCATTCTGGTGGTTGCAAAAGACCTCTTTATAATTCAAATTTGAAAGTCTAGATATGAAAGCTCTAGTGAATATCCAGTTTTTTTGTGTGTGCTGGATGTGAATTTCAAAGATAATTTTCATGTGGTCTTTGCCTACCAACATCACATTGCAAAATAATAGTTTGCATTCATAGTTTTACCATGTTAAAATTACCATATTTCATAATTAATGCAACTTTCTCTGTTTCCATTAGGTGGAAAATGGTTGGCCTGGTCTACCTACTGTGAACACTTGGATTCAGAAAACTGCAACTTTGATTCTCCGAGTGATTCAGGATGTAAATGTAGTCTGACCCTTCCCTGATGGGCAGTTAAATCATGGACACATTAAACAATTTACTTTGGACTGTTCTTCCAAAAGAGTCGTTGGCTTCTCTCCTAAATGCTCACTAGGCATTTGTGCTGACAAGAACAGAAAGACAACGGTGAACCGGACAGGTATCTGACAATGAAAATCACGGGCACATCTTGCATCTGTCCAGTCCTGGTGTGTCTCTGTTTTGTTCAGAGGTGCTCTGGGACTGCTCACCACAGCTCCATCAAGGTGACCAAAAACCAAACCAAACACATTGAAGGAGAAACCGAAGTCCACCATCGGCCCAAAAGAGGATGGGTGTGGAATCAGTTCTTTGTTTTAGAAGAACATATGGGACCAGATCCACAATATGTTGGAAAGGTAAGTTGGGGGGGGGGTTATTGTTTTTGCTTGTTTGTTTGTTTTTCATCCTGTAGGGAATCTCAGGATGAAATGAATGTGGAGTAGGGAAACAATATTTAATGGTAGTGAATTATGCTATAGAAAACTCTTACTTTTTTTGAGCAGTTTACATAAAGATTGGAAACAGACATTACCAGTTGTATCACATCTTTCTAAACATTGGTCCATACATACCAGGGGACTGTTATTTACCACTATATAGTACTCATGTGTAACAGGAAAAAGCTCCATTGAATACAACATTTAGCAATTTCTTATTTTTATTATGATAAAGGCATGTTGAAACTCAAAGCATGTCTTAGTGGAATCTTGATATTTACAAGTAATTTATCTAATGCAAATGAGACGGAAAGGAAGACACCCTACCATAGAATTTAATATATTTCTAACCATTAAAGAAGCTGAATTCTGATGGAAAACAACCTTTGAAAACACTGGTATATTTTTCCCATTCTTCAAATTATTCCATATTGAAAAGGGATGGAACCTTTTAAATATTGACTTGCTATACTTTATTTAAAAAGCTTAAAATATTGAAGTTGAGAAAAGTATCCATTATTTGAGATCATTTTTTTAACTCAACAATACAGAATGAAATGCATTTGCTTACAAACATGCTTGAAGTGTATTGTCATTTTTGGGAGGGTGGTAAGATTACTTGCCATGGCTGCTTCATTCATAGTCTTTGTAGCTCCTATCCAATGACTCGGTGCTATCGTTCAAGTCAGGTGTAGAGGACTCTAACTTGAAGCTAGTCTTTCCATCCTACTGAGTTTAAATTGAGGCATCATAGAAGCAGGAAGAGGGCATCCAGGGACCAGGGGAAGAGGAATTGTGCTGAGCTGGGATAGATACCTGAAGAAACAAGCAGTGACAGCAAAGACCTTGAGACAGACTGACCCACAGAAGGTGTGCAGCTGAGTGCCGTTAGGCAGCAGGCTAGCTTGCTGGACAGTGCTCTTTGAGCATGTATCAACATGAATGGGGCAAGGGAACATCCTCCCGAGCAGGGCAGAAGTCAAGGGGCCATGTGCTGACAGGCTGAGGACTACAAAGAGATGCATGTACCAGCCTGGCTGAGAAGAGGCACTTCAGACAAAAACCAAACAAACAAAAACAAAAACTGTAACTTTAACATTTCAAAACATATGAATCTCCCTAATAAACCCCCATAATCTTGAGTGCTGTCGTCGACTGCTGTGCGGCAATTTCAATGGATTGTTGAACCCACCCATGAAGCAGAAGACTTGGGAAGATGGTTGCTATCAGACCACGGTAAAGAAGATGGTGGGAGAATGAAGGTATGTCTGACCTCTGTCTTAATCACATCAGCCTTGGGCTATTGTGCAGCTGGATACACCCTCTCCCTTGTGCAGCTCAAAGTCGTGCGTGGCCACACACCATTTCATCAATAAGTAATGAGAGGGAGGTTCAGCCTGGATCCTCTAGACACTAGGGTAAAGAATAGAGTCAGCATGGAGAATCGTTCCTCTGATTAATTACTGATCTCTGGAAGGAGTCACATTTAAACTATGCTCATGGTACCTATAAGTAAAGCGATTAGAAATTACACTCCATGTATTTGCTCAGTACCTATGGGAGAAACAGCAAGCACCGCAATAGATCCTACATGGCTGCAGGCTCGCTGGCTTCCATCTCCCTGCTTGACTGTTTATTCTCCCTTTAGGACTGTGAGTACTGAAAAATCGTCCACCCCCAAGCCAGGGAGCTTCCCTAATGTGTCGGCTGTGCAGGATCACACACCATCTGTCCTAACCCTCATCCAGAAAGGACAGGGCTGCAGCTACAATGTTTGTCCAAGGCAGAAACATGGCATTGAAACTTACAAATCAAAGGAGACCTGAAACAATGATGTTAGCATTTTCCTATATGCATCTGAAACTGTGTCCAAGAGTCCCTTCATTTTGTTCTTTTCTCCCTACAGAGTATTCCATAGAGTAAACAAAAGCAATTGTACTGAAATCAAATGGAAATAGCTTGCATTTGTGTTAGGAAAATATTTTTGTTATGAATGTCCCAATCCTGCCTCTTTATTTTTTCTCATCCTTAAAAAGCAGGGGAATAACTTTTTGTTTTGTTTTCCCTTTTAGGAATAAATCAAGAAAAAAAAAGTTTTCTTATAAAAACACTATTTTGAATGCACATTGTCTATGTTATAACTATTCAAATAAAATATTTTACAGGAAATATAAGAATCGGAAATCAAAACCCCTCTCGTTTCCCCTTGTCCCATCTCATGTAAGTCAAGGGTAAAGACTTACTTGGTAGAGAGATTCCATGCCAACATCTGGGCTGGTGTGTTTCCCACACATGGTTGGGAGTCCCTTCCTAATGAGGGTGGGTGGTGGTCTGTAATGCTTCTCCTCTGTGTGGATTGTGGGGGTCCCAGGCACCATGCTTAAGAGGGATCCCTATCTTCCTCAGCTGGGCTAAGAGCTCTGTCACTCATATTTTTTGTGCTTGGCTATGTATCTGTCTATATGGGTGATTTTGACAAAATTCTACCAATTACTTTACCTTTCTGCCAGCCATATCCTGACATAAATAAAACATGAAGCAATAAATAAACGAATGAATGAACAATAGGGAAAACTCCTGCAAAAATCAGCAATCTATCTTTTTCTATAAAGAATGGCCTCCGTTGCCATCATTTTACATAGAAAGTGAATTTGTATCTCACGCATACAAATACAATCATATTGAACCAGCCATGTATCTTCACCCATACTGCTGAATGAAAGGTGGAATTGTTACAATTATAGGCACAGTAAGAGTCCCCTCTGAAGTTATGGGATTTCCCCTTCTCCATGTCCCTCACTGACACAGAAACCCCGACGAGATTCTTGTGAACAAAAACAAAAGCATTAAAGATATATGGTTCTCCTATTAAGAGAATATATCTAAATATGAGTTACTTAAGTTCATTTTATATTATCCTTGAGGTAATGTTGCTATTTTTTATATCTAGTGCATTAGACAATTTATAAGACTTTTGATAACAGTTCTAGCTCATTTTGATACTTGCCAATTTCTCTATATTTCTTAGGCAGTGATCAAGTCAATAATTTTGCCAAATATATGAAGGAAACATTTTTATTGACATTGGCCAATATGTGCGCTCCTAAATATCCATGTTTCCAGGGCCATAATGATGTCATTGCTGAGGAGGAATGAATGCCCACTTATGTATGTGAGCGCACACGCACGTGCACACACACACACAAGACACCTTTGAAAAGTTCAAGGAAAAATCGATTATCTTTTCATTCTGTTTTTGTTTTTTGTTTTTTTACAATGCAGTGTCCAATTCAAGATGAAATGCCTACACTGACATGGATATAGATATATAGAGTGGATTTGATCAAGCATGAAAAGTCTTTTTTGAATAACTGAAGGATTAGAATGAAGTGTAGATAATGAGAATGTAATTCCTCTCCTCTTTGAGTAAATTACATTCTAATTAGTCAAAAGCACATAAAAACTAGTACAAACTTTTCTTTTCCAAATGCTGGAAAATGTGGAATGGATGCGAGCAGAAATAAGAATAGCTATGTAAGATATTACATGATGTTTATCAATGACATAGGCTCAGTTTCTTCGTGAGAAACCAATGACAGAATTATAAGTGAATAAAGAGCTGATTTAAGTTACAGCTTCTCTACTTATTTCTGGATTCCTTCTTGTAAATCACTTTAATTTCCTGAATCCTTTTTGCCAACCTTTGCAATACTAAGAAATAGTATTTGACATTTCTATTACTCATTGAAGTGCATTAGAAGGTTTTGGTCTCTGGTTTAGACTGAGTCAGTTAAAATATGATCCATGGCTCAAAACCAGCCTATTGCCTCGCCTTTACTATAGTTTGCAAGAGTTGGAAAAACTAATCATTTGTGACATATGGACACTGCATGAAATTCATATGTCAGTGTCTGTCAAGAAGAACCCGTGTGGAAAGCAGTCGCATTTACTTGTTCATGCCTTCATGTGTTGTCTGCAGCTGATTCCAGGGCAGAATTGAATAATGGCAACGGAGACAGCTAGACCTCAAAGTCTGAAGACTTTACAATGTGGATGACTCACATCTAAGCTATAGTTCTCTATTTTATCTTCTCCAAAACAAACACCAGAAACAGCTCACTGCTGTGGAGTTGATTTTAATCACCGTTAACTTGACCATAGCTTACAGTTTAGGACCCGGTAGAGCTGCCTCTGTGTGGTTCCAGGGATGTGCCTTTTCACAGGAATAGAAAGCCTCATTCTTCTCTCCTGGAGCAATGGTGTTTTTGAAGTTCTGCCTTTGCACAACCAACACATGACCACAAACCTTTACAGTCTTTGAGTCCCTGCTTGAGGTGTTTGCATAAGCTATACACCAAGAACTTCTTGGATGCAGCATAGTGTACTTTTTCATCTTTATACGTAATAATCAAATGTGGTATTTTATAGGAAGGTGCTCTCTAACCTGTAAGCTTTTAGAGCCATTTTCATGGTGTAAGAATTATGTGAAACTTTTATTAAAAAAAAATCTTCTCTATAAATAACCTTGCTTGTTTATTGATAATAATTAAATCTGGGTTAAAATCACTGTTGGTACTTCCCACTCCTTAGCTTTACTTCTCCTGATGCACACATATGCACAAAGGCTTTCTACAATGTTTGCAGGAGAATAGAATTAAAAGATGATGGGATTTTTCCTAAAACGTTTTGATGTCCCCTACATATATTATGTTACATGTATACATGTATATGTATTCATATATGTATATACATATGAGGGGTACCCAAAAAATAACTAAAAATTAACTAAAAAGAGCTCCTCTTGGGGGAGCTTTCATAGTACACATTTTTACCTCCAGGCAAGTATCCATCAACTTGCTCTGAGTCAGTGCGCCCAGTGGCATTGCCTGGTGTGGGGGGAGGTCAGGTGCGCAGGCACTTCCTCCCCTGAGGGCAATCAGTTGCCAGGCTGCACGAGCCCTACTCCCTGCTGCTAGAGACAATGGGTTACCTCTCTCTGGAGCCTAAGGCCATTAGTTTGGTTCCTGTGGGCAGAGTTCACACCCGACTGATAATGATTCCTATGGAGACCCAAAGTCAAGTTAAGCTGCTACCAAAAATCTAGGATCCGCCCATCTTGCCGCATGTACACCCCCAATCCCTCCTCCTTCTATAGTGTGTATGTCCCTAGATCACCCCCTCCCATCACTGTAATACCTGTAGCACAACCCTTTCCTGTGACATATGTCTTCACCTGTAATGTGGGGGCTTGCATGTCCCCAACGTCCCCAGAGAGTATAAAAGCTTGGGGAGCATTAAATTTCTCTCTCCCTCCACGTGGATTACCAAGCAGGGCTGAAGTGGGCATGGTACCATGAAATGTGTCTGACTCCATTTATTTCTATATATCTCTTTTATCTCTCATGCTCTCTATAAGTTTACTATAATATTTACTTATTATCACTGTACAATTGCGCCTATCGAACCTATAGTGATTGTGCTAGGAGCTGGCTTCTTCTGGCAGCCTAGGAAGGTTCTGTGTGGTCACAGTGATTGTTTTTGGTTTCTTTGTTTGTTTTTTATGTTTTCATAAAAGCAGTTTCACTTGAAACTCATTTTTTGTGATAGTCCATTTCTGATGTTGAACACAGCTTACAAGGGCAGCACTATGGGATCAACTCAAGTGTATGAGTATTTTTTTTTATTTCAAAAAAGGTGAAATGTTGACTGATGACCAACATCATTCTGGACGTCTGTCAACTTCTCAAAGGGATGAAAATGTCAACAAAATCTGTGCACTTGTCCTTGAAGACAGATGACAGACCATTGAAGAGATGGGGAAGTTACCTGGACTATCTTGAAGATTGGTTCAGTGAATTTTAATGGAAGACTTAGGAATGAGAAGAGTCCCTGCTAAATTTGTTCCTTGGTTCTCAATGACCAGGGAAAAGAGCATTGAGTGGAAACATGACCATGCTTTCAAAGAACAGCTCCAAGCGACCCAGACATTTTCCCCAAGGTCATTACTGGTAAGAAGACAGGCAAAAATTTATCGAGCCAATGGAAGAGACCATGGTCACCATTGTCATCCCCCCTGCCCTCCCCCCCCAAGCTCATCAGGTGAAATAAAAAAAATCAAAGATCAAGACAATGCTCATTTTGGTGGGGGTGGGGGGAGTTGTTTGTTTTGAATGTGAGGGGGATTGTGCATTTGGAGTTTGTTCCACCAGGTCAGACTGTTAACCAAGCTTTCTATTTAGAGCATCTGAAAAGATAGCGTAACAGTGTACAACAAACAAGGCCTGACTTGTGGCAGACAGAGGGACTGGTTTTGCCACCAAGACAATGCACTTGCTCACGCAGCCATCTCAGTGTGCTGGTTTTTGGCAAAAACATCATGCCTGTCTTACTCACCTGACCTCACTCCATGCAACTTCTTTTTTTTTTCCTGCAAATAAAGAAGGACATGAAAGGACAGATTTGACAACATTGAAGAAGTGAAGACAAAATCCAGGAGGTATTGTTAGACATCTAAACAGATAAGTTTGAATATGTTTCCAAGAAAGGAATCACAGATATGACAAGTATATTATGTGAGGGAGAGTACTTTGAAGGTAATAAGGTTGTTATGTAAAAATTTTTTAAATGAATAGCTTTGCGGAAAATAATTTCAGTTAATTTGGGGTTTCCCATTGTATTTGTATACAGATACACATAAACAAATATCTGTGTGGACTCTCTATTATTTAAAATATATATTATATATATACATATATTTGCATCTTTGCTCATGCTTTCTGAATTTCTCTCCTTGAAACTGAGATACCTCCTCTCTCACTGACATCGAGCGTGTTCTGACACTTAGCATCCCCAGAGGACAGAGTAGCACTGTCCCTGTGGGTTTCTGAGACTCAAGAGGGTTCGCTGTATTAGAAAGCATCACCTTGTTGCCATGGGTGCTGTTGTCATTGGATGCCATCAGGTCTGTTCCAACTTGTATCAACCTGTGTACAACAGAATGAGACACTGCCCTGTCCATCGCCAGCCTCACAATGTATGCTATGCTTGAGCCCGTGGCTGTAGTCACTGTGGCAATCAAGCTGACTGAGGGTCTTCCTCCTTTTCCCGGCTCCTCCCGCTTTTCCAAAGCATTATGTCTTTCTTTAGGGACTGGTCCTTCCTGAAAACATGTCCAAGATACATGAGAAGTCCAGTCATCCTTGCTTCTAAAGAGGATTGTGCCTGTATTTTCAATAGTATTCATATCAACTCCATAATTTCTTCTCTGAGCTTTCCTATTTGCTCTTCAGATTATGTTCTCATGGCTCAAAATTTATATACGTATATATTGTATTTAACATTTTAAAAATATCTTGTAATGTCAAAAATATATATTATAAGAACTTTAAAAATGTAACATATATATATATTTGTTAAAATATATATATATTTGGCAAAAATCATGCCTGTCTTATTCACCTGACCTCACTCCATGCAACTTCTTATTTTTTTCTGCAAATAGGATATATATATATATCCATTAAATATATGTGACCTTACAAGATCTTTTTAAAATGTTAAATGCCAAATATATCCCTTTAAACACTAAGGTCTGCCTGGACCATACCATGGTATTCACAACCACTTCATATGTGCATGTCTTGTTGGCATAGTGGTTAACTAGTTGGGCCAGTTATCTGCAGGGTCAGCAGTTTGAAACCACCAGACTTGGCTTTTTACTCTGGTAAAGAGTTAGTTTCTGAATCTCAAAGGGGCAAGTTTTACCCTGTCCTTTGTGGTCACTATAAGTTGGTTTCAACTTGATAATAATTGAAACTTGATAGCAGTTGAATTTGATTTTTTTGGTTTGGCTGAGAAATTAATAAGGAGATCTAAAAATAATTGGTACATTTGAGTTGTGATATTGGTGAAGAATATTAAAAATATCCTGGTCTTCAAGCGTAACCCACAAAATCTGTGCTGTTAAAAGTAGAGTTAGAATGCTACTTGGACCCAAAGATGGTCATATTATATCTCACCATGCATTTGATAAAGTACATAATTTACCACCAATAATATGTAACAATTTGGTTATGTTATATTAAAGAGAAAATTGGTAATTTATGTTGGTATGAAGTTAATAAATATATTTTGGAAAGATTATGTAATTATATTTCCCATATTCTATTTCTTGTGTTTATGCTATCTTTTCTTATGGTAGTGTATTGATTATGTGCTAGGCTTGTATGTGTAAATGCAAGGTCAGCAGTTAAGAACAAGCACATGCTACATTCAATAAAGGAGACACTCTCTAATCCCATGAAGAGTCACAGGGGCAGTTCTACCCCTTGCTATTAATCAAAATCCTTTTAAAGGCAGTGAGTTTGAAAGCCATAATATATACAACTTTCTCTTTTTAATCTGCTGGGAATGAGGTATAACATTATAGCGTTCCCACTGCCTTCATAACTGCATCTTGTGAGTGTGTAAGTTGATAAATGTAGACTGTAGACAACTAATTCTAACTAGCCTTATTAACAAAAAATAGTCAAGCCTGCAAATGAACACAACAAGAAAAGACAAGACAACCACACATAGAGGTTCAGGGAAGAATGCTGATATAAAAAGAAATGAAGAAATCATTCTGCTAAACTCAAATAATAGCGAGCAATGATGCTTGACACAGTTAAGTGGGCTCTTCGTGTTCCAGGGGTTAGTTAGGGAAGTGTCCAGGAACAAAAATTCAGATCTGATTCTTTAATGAGAATCACTTTCTAGGGTAGAGTGCATGAAATTTCCCCTCATAATTCTGATTACAGTCATTCTTCTACATATTTCTTAATTTGTAAGAGCACCTTCATATCTTTCTTAATGTGAAGTGCAATATCTTCAAATTTCATAAATGATTTTCACCTTGAAGAGAGCATAAATCTCTTTCAAAAGAATAGGAAGAGGGATTCTTTTCAGGAAAAATAATATGATAGCTTTAATGTCCTCATGGACTCTGAAATAAAAATTAAATGACATTAAGAAAAAGTCACAATTGTCATTTAAGATTGTTGATATGATACTTTTATGAATACATTTATCACAACTCCCTTCCGTTTAAGTACTTCATATATCAAATATGACAATTGCATTTTATAGAAATGACAATGTGATGATATGATGCCATGTGAAGCTAAATATAACCTACATTTGGATATGGATATATAATAGTCTTAATGGTAATCACGTAAATTTAACTTACTATACCTACTCCTATAAGAAATGAGACATGCAAAAGTAGAATTAGTTTCAGTGAATATGATGACTTAGACCTAAAAAAAGACAGCATTTATCAGTTAGATAAAAAAGTTGTGTTTTTTAATTTGTATAGTTAAAAATTCTATAATAAATGTGTTTTCTGATGATATACTAAAAAGTTATTTTTTTCTTTTAAAGGACATATTGAATACATATGTTAAGTTGTATGCATATACATGTGTGTACATGTGCATATGCATATCTTTGAATTTTATTTTCTCACATACTTTTTGAAACTACCTCATAAGTACTTATGCATATGTGGAATTTAAAAAGAGTATGGTAAACATTAACAAGAGTAGGAATTTCATACTACTAACTTATTCACATATTGAGCCTGTGTATAGACCAAAAGACAGTTCTTCAAACACATGAAAGGGACATCACATGGCTTAAAATCATGAAAGATACATGTCAGTTGTATACTTTGATCATTTAATATATATTTTTTAAATTTATTTAATTTATTTATTTTTTAAAAATCAATGTATTGGGGCTCATACAATTCATCACAATACATAGATCAATTGTGTAAAGCACATCTATACATTTGTTGCCCTCAT
>NW_022111373.1:132888322-132897185 GCF_000313985.2 Echinops telfairi
TCCGGGGCCATCGGTCCCTTTATTTTCTTCTCATATTTTTTTTGTCTAACTTATGTATGCTCAATATATATTTAATACCTAAGCTTAACAAATAATCATAGAAAATTGATTATATGGAGAAGAATGCAACATCAGGATGAATGGACGATTCATTAATAATATGCAATATGCAGATGCAAAACCTTTCTAGCTGATCGGGAAAAAGACGACACCATTACTGATAAAAATCAAAGAAAATATTACAGTATAGATCATAACTCATAAAATAAAACAACCCTCACAACTGTACTAATAGACAGTGTCAAGATAAATGGAGAAGATGTTAAACTTGTCAAGGTATCGTTTGACTTGGATATGCCACCAATGGTCTTGGAAGCGACAGTCAAAAACTCCAATGACATATTGGGTAGCGCATCTTTGCTGCAGAAATGTTAGTTCATTGATCAAAGAGCAAAACCTCTCCTTTTGAAGATGTCAGTGTGTCCGACCCCAGTTGCCTCCAACGCATGGGAAAGCGGGGAGGTGAATGACGAATACCTGAGGAGAACTGATACATTTGATTTATGGCATCAGCAAAGATTATCTGAAGTGCCATGGGCTGGCAGAAGGGCAAACAGATGTAACTTGAAGGACGTTTAACCAGAAAGCTCCTGAGCAGCAAGGGTGGCAAGATTTCCTATGGTGGACTTTGTCCATGTGATCAGGGGAGACCAGTCCCCAGAAAAGGACATTATGCCTGGTGAAGTAGAAAGTCAACGAACCATAGGAAGACTGTCAAGAAGACGGTGACTGCAAGAATGGGCTCAAAGAGCAATAATTGTCCCAATGTCACGGGACCAGCCAGTGTTGCCTTCTGTTGTGTTTCGGTTCATTATGAATCTATGATATACAGCTGATTCTAGAACACCTGTCAACAACAACATAGGAAACTAAGATACCAATTTTTTTTTTATCTTCACTACTTTGCTCTATTTATGTTGCTATGTCACATACAATATCAGTCTTCCCACTTTAGCGATTCTTCGAATTTGCACATACAGCTTATTTGCTATCTTTTGTGCGTAAACTTGCTTCAATACTGTTGCCTTTGTGAAGTAGGGTATTATTACTTATCATCTTGCATGAAAGTAAGCAGAATGATTCATTAACTTGTTCTAGAACATCTTGTCTGCCCAGTAATTGCTTGTTCAGTTCATTAGGTACTTTACATGCATGGGTTCATTCTGTGGTTATATCAAAATTATGAGAAGTATTAAACACGTCTGTTTTATGCAAGGGAATAAAAACTACTTTAAATTAAGTTTAGAGAGCACTAAGCAGTTAAGAAATGGTATAAAAGAGACCTGTATATTTTATTCGCAATTACATTTCCCCGTTCTCTATGGATTGCATTACAGGTATACGCAAAACTTCTCTCCTGGCTTGTTGCTATTGATGGTCTTGTTCTTTGAACCCAGTTATTATTGATTCATTGAATTAAATTGACCGTGAAAAGTTTTCAACTTTTATACTATTTTTATCAACATTGAGCTAAAGAGGAACAAACTGGTATCTAATTACATATCAATTATCAGCATGAATAACATTAAGCAAATATTTATGTTTCGGGGGAGGGATACCAATATGTAATGCAGCTGTGGGAAAACACAACTTTCTGGAGAGCTGATAATTTACATATAAATACTTTTCTATTCTACGTTTGACAGCTGCAGTTTTCTTAGTGTCTATTAAAGAATGTCAACACTGACAATGACACGGAGATAATTATATGCTAGATTTGAGTAAATTAATTTAAGACAAAACTAGCCTGATACTGCGGGACACATACTATTAATGTCATAGCTGTGTTCACTAACTTGGTTGGATAGTAGAGCTATGTATGGAACCTTTAAAAATCCCAAAGCACAAGCTGCCCCCAGACCAATTTGGTTGGGAAAGCTGAGCATAATACCTACTTGTTAGTGCTTTTTCAAGCTGCCAAATTGACCTTAAATTAATATATAACCTTGAGAACCACAGGTTTTTAGGCTCATTAAATTAAAAGTAGAATACATATTTTTAGCCTGAGTAAAGTTATGAAGACCTTTGGCAATGTGAAAGGCTGCTACTTTATTTTCATAACTGACACCTTGAAAATGATGGTGACATCAGACAGTACCATCCACTGCCAGTATCAATTGCCTTCCATTTGATTCTGACTCATGCTTACCCACTGTGCTTCAGAGTAAGAGTCTGTAGACTTTTCACATGCTGACTTGTTTGTTTGTTTTTAGAAGTAGATTGTCAGGCTTTCTTCCCAGGGGTCAATGTGTAGATTTTAACCCCCTGCCTTTCAGGAAGATGTTGAACATGTTAAATCTTCATATCATTCAGGGACTCTTATGAAATACATATTACTCGGTCTATTTAAATCATCTTGAATATTGTTGATGGCTCTTGGTGAAACTTTTAAATGAAAGTAGTTTTTCCTCTGTTAAAGGGATAATTGTTTCTAGAAAGTTGAGTGCTGTGATGAAGTATAACACTTGACATACTTGATATAACACTTCTACCCTGAGTCTGTAACTCCCAAGAAAAGACTGAGTGGGGGGGCATGCAAATTAGGTGTTGTTGTTGTTTGATTAGGTGTCATCAAGCTGGTCCCTCCAACTCTTGGAAACCCTGTGCACAGGAGAAAGAAACAGTGCCCTGTCCTGAGGTGTCTTTACAACCCTTATTATATTTATGTCCCTGTTACAACTACTGTGTCAGTTCATCTACTTGCCCATCCTCCTGCTTTTTCATTGACCTTCTACTTCACCAAGCAAATTGTCCTTTTGCAAGGATTGATCATTCCTGAGGGCATGCCCAGAGTATGAGACACCATGTCTCACCATTCTCCAGTCTAAGGAGCCTGCTGAGTGTATTTCCAAGACGGTTTAAATTGTTCTTCTGGCAGTTCATGGTTCTTTCAATATTCTTTCCCAGCACCATAATTCAAATGCACCCATTCTTATAGGTCCTACTTATTTAAAATTTAATTTTCACATGCATGTGACATGATTGAAAATAACATGGTTTTGGTCAGGTGCACCCTTTACAGAGGTCTTGGACAGCAGATTTGCTGATTTATTGATGGCTGCTTCCATTAGAACTGATATTGGATCCAAGCAACATGGAATCCTTGGCAATTTTAATCTTTTCTCCATTTATCATGAGGTTTTCTATTGGTCCAGGTGTGAGGAATTAGGCAATCTCTACATTGAGTTGTAATTCATACTAAAGGATCCAGTTTTTTATCTTTATCAACAAGTGCTTCAAGTCCTTCTTAATTTCAACAAGCAAGTCTGAGTTATCTGCACCTTGATGGTTGTTCAGTTGTTAGTAAACTTTTCCCAAATCTTGATGTTGCATTCTTGTTTGGCTGACTCTACTTTAAGGAAACAGCTCTTCCAGGTGGTATTTTCAGTACATCACAACCTAATGCACTCTTCTTCTGGCAATGTATCTGACATTGCTCCTTGGCTCTTCCTAAGGTTTCCAGTGGCTAATCTCTCAGAAATGGGCATCTTGTTTCATTTTAGGAGTCTTTTCTTACTGGCAACTCAGCCAAAATCAGTTCACTTTGGGAGACCCTGCTGGTATTTAAGATAGGGGTGACATTTTTACATGGCTTTTAGTATCACAGCAACACACAGGCCACTACAGTTCGACAAACGGTTAGCCTTTACAGAACTATTGTATTCTATCCTATAGGGTGACACTAGGAAGAGGAATTGGCTTGGTAGCATTGAGTTAGATGTAATATTCCTTTCCTGCTCTTACATCAGAAGACCTACATTGGTTTGCACAAGTTCTACCCCTCTACTCTTTTTTCCCCCAAATGGTTTAATCATTAATTTTATTATTTCACTCTTCCTACTGTTGCTTCTACTTGAACATATATACAATTTATTGATATCTTCATTAATTATAAGGTGCCAGATTGTCTTTGTGTAGAGTAAAGGTTGAAATCAATGGCTTCAGATATCATTGAGATAGATAATAAGAGTTTTGGGCAACAAAGCAGAATGCTTAAAGAGTGGGGACTTCCGAAGGGCACTTTCGTTTTTACTCGCTCCCTCAATCCACTCTCCTCTTCCAGGTGATTTTAAGCATTTTTCTCCTAAAATATATATTAAAAATTTACCAGATTTTGTTGTTGGGGGAAATTTATGGTTGACTTTTGGTTATTCTGCTTGGAAGCATCAAACACATTTTCTATAATTTCCATTATTCTTCAGTGTTTAGTCCTGCATCTCCCTGTCATTTCCCATTATATCATGCGTTTCTGACTCTGAAGCTTCACAAACCATCTCCTGCCACTCAAGTTGTCATACTGTGGAGGCTTTTGTGCTTCTTTGATTGTGGAAGCTATACGACCAATCAAAGACATTTCAAATTAGAGTAAGGTTTACCCATTGTGAACAGGTTTTAGTGGATCTTCTAGATTTACACAGACTAGGAAGAAAGGCCTGGTAGTTTACTTCCAAAATATAGTCAACAAAAATATGCACGACAACAGTGCTGGAGGATGAACCTCCCTAGTTGTAAACCCTCAAACCAAATTCCCTGACATCGAGTTGATTCCACCCCTGTGGCATGGATAGAACTGCCTCTGGGGGTTTCCAAGACTGTACCTCTTTGTGGAAGTTTTCTACTTACCTTTCTCCCTTGGAATGGCCAGTGTTTTCAAATTACTGAACTTGTGGTTGAAATCCCAACATATAGACACTATGCTTCCAAAGCTCCCCTTCCCTACATGTAAAGCATTCAAAACATGCAGCCACAGAGGGACACTTATAGATTAGTGCGTACCAATACTTTTGAAGGTGACACAGGACAGGCTAATGTTTTGTTCTTTTTGACAGTGAGTTGGATTTAGTTGATGAAACATGTTTCTCAGGAAAAATGAAGAAGATGTGAAAGTCCTGCATATCAATAGGTCTTCCACACATTGTTAAAGTCCACACATTCCTTTGTCCTCCCAGCGTAATCAGCATTGCTCTGTAGAATCTGTCCTGGAGGAATTTACTGAAATGCTTTTTTGGTGTGTGTGTATAGAACTTAAAGTTTACAAACTTTATTGTACTAAGTATTTAAACCTTTTAAAATTATTTTTATCATTTTAATGAGGCCTCGGGGGAAAGAAATAAGCTGTTGCTCAATTCCAGATCTGAGCAGAAAGACTGCAGTGAACCTTACACCAAAGAAAATGTGTATTATTTGTGCTATAGAGTTTCTTGAACAAGACAGATGATGCACATGGTATTTATCTGCTGAGCCTTGAACTTGTCTAAGCAGGTGAAATATATCATATGCTGTCAGCATTAATATTTAGAAGCAGAAAAAATATTCATCAACGTTAAGTAACATGTAGAACTCCGTTGCTTTCCGTTGTTTTATATATTCGATAATGGGGGTGGGATTATCTTCTGAGATGGGAAGGCAGCAGGAAAGATATCTTAATATGGTATCATATCAGTAATAGTTGGTTTTACAAATGCTTTGAGATAATTCTATATTCCACTTCACTGCTTCATAATATTTAGAGAAAACATGTATGGTTTTGATGTTCACCTGAAAAACCAATCCATAGATTTTAACTAGCATTTGTAAATAAAGAATTTGTTCTCTGATGTCATGGATTCTGTTCTGGCTCAAAGAGGCCCCATGTACAAAGGAACAAAGCACTGCCCATTTCTAAGCCATCCTCACAATTATTCCTAGTGTTGAGCCAATTGTTGTAGCCATTGTATGAATCCACCTTGTGGAAAGCCTTGTTCTTTTCCACTGACCAAGCTGGATGTCATTTTCCAGAGACTGGCTTCTCCTGATAACATGCACAAAGCAAGATAGAGGAAGTGTTGCCATCCTTGCTACTAAAGAAAATTCTGGTTACACCTTTTCCCAGACAGATTTCTAGTTTTCCATCGTATAGTCAATATTTTTTGTCAACAATATATACAAAGCCATCAATCATTCCCCAGTGTCCTTTACCTATGTTTTAGCTTTCATATGCGAATGAAGTAAGCTTGGGTCAGATACACCTTAGTCCTCAAAGAAATATTTTGAAGGAAATTTTTCTAATGGAATACTTCCTTTGAAATCGTACCTGCGGCTAAATGGATGTGAATTGAGGTTTCAAGTAAAATTATATTTTTGACACCTTCAATGTTTTCTCTGTTTATTATGATGTTTCTTACTGGTCCAATTCTGAAGGTTTTAAATTTCTTTAAATTGGGATGTAATCCATACTAAAAACTGGAGTCTGATTTTCATCACAAACTGCTTCACTTTCAACAAGTTACAGGTTCCCTATGAGAACAATTAGATATTCTGGTATTTTCTTTCTTTCTTTTTAATCATTTAATCAGGGGCTCATACAAATCTTATTACAATCCATACATACATTTATGTCAAGCACATTTGTACATTTGTTAGCCTCATCATTCCCAAAACTTTTGCTTTCTACTTGAGCCCTTGGTATCAGCTCCTCATTTTCCCCTCCCTCCTCACCCACCCCCACACATGAACCCTTGATAATTGATACATTATTATTATTTTGTCATGTCTTACACTCTCCGACGTCTCCCTTCACCCACTTTTCTGTTGTCCTTTCCCCAGGCAGGAGGCCACATGAAGATCCGCTCCCCGTTTCCACCCCACCTTCACTCCATTAGCATGTATCATGAGGAAGTTTGATGCTCTTTTTGCACTTTTTAAACTTACTCCATATTCTACAATTTAGGGTGAAAATATTTAATTTTTTTTACTATTTGTTAATATATTAACTGTATACATTTATGGCTACTATTTATCTAATTATTTTTATTCCTATCTCCTGAAAGTTAATATCTTAATAAATATCAGCTGGAACTTGCTGAATTATTTTTGCGCATCCATTGATATGGTCATATATTTATCTTCCTTATTGATACAAGGGATTACAATGACAGACTTTTGAATCTTCAACAAACATTGTCTACTTAGTCATTCTATGTGGCAATGATTCTGTTTGCTAGTATTTTGTTTTAAAAAATTGCCTCTGATATTTCATGAAAACGATTGGCCTGTAGATTTTTTTTTTAACTGCCTTTGTCTGGTTTGAGCCAGGATTCTATTGACTCATAAAATTTGTTGTGAAGTATTGTCGCTTTTTAGGTTTTATGAATGCAAATAAAGAATTAATAGCAATTTGAATATAATATTTGATAGGATTTTTTTCAAGAAATAATTTTTGTCTTGAAATTTCTTGAGACTTTTAAACCACAAATTTTATTTATTTGATAGTTACGTTCCATCCTGTGGCTTTTGAATCACAGTGATTCTACATGCAAGAAGATCAAACATTGCCTAGTCTATTGGGCAACTTTATGCACAAGCTCATTTTATTTTACTCATCACTAATATTTACCAATTATATTCCTCCAAGGATTGGTCTCTCCTGATAACATGCCCAAAGCATGTGAAACCAAGGAGCACCATTCTCACATCTATGGAGCATTCTGGCTTTATTTTCTCCAAGACAAACTTGTTTGCTCTTCTGTAAATCTACAGATATAGATATAGTTCATCAACACCATAAATCAGCATCATTTAAATGAATTAATTATTTGCAAATATTCATTATTAATTGTCTAGTTTACACATCTAATTGCCTGAAGTAATTAAAAATGCCATTCTTTGATGTAAGACACCTTATTCCTCAAAGTGATGCATTTATGTAAAAGGCCTCACTAAAGGGACTTTGACATTGGGTTTTCCCCTTGCAGTAAGCCTTGATGTCTTGGGTGCTGCTTCCATGGGTATTGGTTGTGAATCTAAGCATAATGAAATTCATTACAACTTCTCTTTTTTTCTCCCTGTATAGTGATAGGTAGCTGTGAAGATTTTTTTTTTCTGTATGTTGAGATGTGATCCATATTGAAGGCTATAGTTTTTTACCTTTAATTGCAAGTGATTAAAGTCATTTTTACTTTCAGCAAGCAAAAATGTGTCATCTGCACATCACATTTTGTTAATAAGCCTTCATCGATTCTTGATTTTGCATTGTTCATCATGTACTTCAATTTCTCAGATAATTTGTTCTGCATACAGATTGAATATGTATGGTGAAGGGGTATGACCCTGATGTACACCTTGTATAGGTGAAAGGATATGGCCCTGATGTACACCTTACCTGATTTTAAACCATGCAATAACCCCTTGTTCTTTTGGTATTTTTGACTCTTTGTCCAGGTTCATGTTCTACATGAGCACAATGAAATGTTCTGGAATTCTCATTTGTTGAGATTTTGGCCATGATTCCTTGTGATCTACAAAGTCCAATACTTTTATGTCGTGAATAAAATTCAGGTAAACATGTTTTAAAAGTCCTGGTGGTACCGTGAGTTATTCATTGGGCTGCTAGCTGAGTCTGGCAGGTCAAACCTACCAGGTGTAGAGTGGAAATAAGATTAGACAGTCATATTACATAAGGATTTACAGACTGAAAATGAACAACAGATCACTTCTATTCTACCCTATAGCATCTGTCTGAGTTGAAATTAACTCTATGGCAGTGAGGTTAAGCATCTTTCTGATATAATATAATGTCAGCCAGATCCATCAGGAATGAACAATGTTATCCCCTGTTCCACATCTGCTTCTAAATCTGGCTTAAATTTGTGTCTGTTTGTATTATCTTCTATACAATTATAATTCTATGGGGTATTGATGAAATGTCAGATAATGATATCAATTTTACATTCACTTAGATCCCTTTTCTTTAAAATTATTACAAATATGAATCTGATACAGCTAGTTGGCCTGTCTTCCAAATTTCTTGCCATACTAGTGTGAG
>NW_022111373.1:132899231-132916421 GCF_000313985.2 Echinops telfairi
TTTTATTGGGGGCTCTTACATCTCATCACAATCCATACATTCATCCATTGTGTCAAGCACATTTGCACATATGCCACCATCATCATTTTCAAAGCATTCTCTTTCCACTTGAGCCCCTGATATCAGCTCCCCATTTTCCCCCCCCCTCATCCACCCTCTCTCACAAACCCTTGATAAGATATAGATTATTTTTTTCCATATTTTACATCGTCCTCTGTCACCGCTCACCCACTTTTCCTTTGTTTGTCCCCTTAAGAGGGGGTTATATGTAGATCCTTGTGATTGATTCCCCCTTTCTCCACCACCCTCCCCTAATCATCCTGGTATCTCTATTCCCATTGTTGACCCTGAGGGGTTTATCTGTCCTGGATTCCCTGTGTTGCTGGCTCTCATCTGTAGCCGTGTGCATATTCTGGTCGAATACAATTTTTAAGGTAGAATTGACGTCATGATATTGGGGGGAAGGAAGCACCAAAGAACTAGAGGAAAGTTGTATGTTTTCATTGGTGCTATATTGCACCCTGAAAGGCTCATCTCTTCCCTAGGATCCTTCTGTGAGAGGATGTCCAATTGTCTACAGATAGGCATTGGGTTTCCACTACATGTCTCCTGCTCCCATTCATATTGGGTATGATTTTGTTTTGGGTCTTAGATTCCTGATGCCTGATCCCACCAACACCTCATGATCACACAGACTGGTGTGCTTCTTCCATGTGGGCTTTGTTGCTTCTGAGCTAGATGGCTTGCTTGTTTATCTTCAAGCCTTTAAGACTCCACACCCTATATCTTTTGATAGCCTGGCACTATCAGCTTTCTTCAACACATTTGCTTATGTATCCATTTTGCCTTTGGGAATTTATTAACTATGCTAAAGGTTAATGCAAGGCAGAAGCCAAGGGGCCAAGTGGCTGAAGGCTGATGATCAGAAAAAGATGTGCCTGTGGATATGGATAAGAAGTCCCTAACATAAACTTCTTGAATATTACATTGTATAAGATTGGCAATTTTCATTTAGATCCTTGTACCCTCTTTACTTTCAAATAGAATCTTGATTATCAAATGAAATATCAATTTTTGTTTTTGTCATCAAATATTATTTATAATATACATTCTACACATTAAACAAAAACAACAAAAAAAAAACAATTCCATTGAGTTATTGCAATTAACGCAACCCTATGAAACAGAGTAGAACTTCTCCAGAGGTTTTCTGAGACCATAAATCTTTATGGAAACAGACAGTTTCATCTCTTTCCAATGGAGTGGTTGTTTGCTTCAAACTGTTCACCTGTTAGTTAGCAGCCCAATGCTTAATCCACTGAGACATTAGGGCTCCTCATTGATTGAATATCTTGATACTAGACATTCCAAATTTATAACAGTAAAAAAATATTTTATGAAATAATTATGTACCTGGCAATAATGAATGTTGAGTTATGAGGCCAGAGTAATGCTGGTTAAGGCTCTGTGTCAACCAGATTGAGCTGTGTTTTGACAGTTACATAATAATGGCATTTTGCCAAATATAAATGATATAATTTGGCAGTTCGGTAATAACATCATTTTTCAGACTAATTATGTAGTCCATTATTTTATAATCTTATATGATAATTATCTGTTTTCTCAGAATGACAGTTTTCACATAGTGTCTTGTTCATGGAGCCTAATCTTGTCAATAAGCAAGTAGTATGTGTATGAATGATTAAAATGATAGATTTTCACAATTATGCATATTTCTGGTTTCAGATTTATTCCCTTTCTTTCTTATGTTCCATGATTACAATTATGTATATTTCTAGTTTCAGATTTATTCCTTTTCTTTCTTATGTTCCATGATTTCTTTATCATTTCAGTTGGCAATCATTTATGTTTAGCCAATCATTAAGGATAGGTTTGTTAGTAATAAATTATTTTAGATATCCTTTATCTGGTAAAGCTTTCATTTTAGACATTCATGAAGGATAGTGTCACTGAATATGGAATTTATAGTCAATAGCATTTTTACCTACTTATAAAATATTGTTCACTTCCTCTTTATTCATTGTTTTAGATTAGAACGAAATAGTTTTTCAATAACCTTTATCAATTTAAGTTACTTTTCTCTAGTTTCTTTCAAGTTCTTATATTTAATTTTCAAATTTTAATTATTGTGTGTCTTCTCATGGACACGTTTGGCTGTGGACCACTAAAGCAATTCGAAAACACTGTGGCTGAATACTGACACAGTTCCAGTCGACTGACATTTGGAAACTAAAGAACGATTAGCATATTCCTTTTTACACGTGCATATTTAAAAAGAAAAAATTATGTATAAATGCAGATTTCATATTTGTAGTTTTGTGTTCTTTCACCACATCCAGCAATTAAATTGTCAATACTCTTCAAAACTTACCCTTTCAAACCCTTCAGCCAATAATTTCAATGTTATAGGAACTGGAGTTTCTGTCATTATCTTTCATGTCCCCAAGGCTCTCTTTGTTTATTTACATTTTTTGGACTGATTTCTCTTTGTAGAGAATGGGTTAATTATTATGACATAAAGTTAATTGAGTTCATTCTCTACCATCCCTACCCCACAATTACATATTTGCAAGTCCCTCAACACATATTTTTGTCTAGCTAGAATTGTCTTCTTATTTTGTTTAAAGTGAAAAGTTTTACAATAGCTCATTCATCTCAGGGAGGATTATACAATTATTTGTTCACATTATAGTACTCTGTTTTTAAAAAATATGTACTTATTCTTTTACATTTTTATTGACACCTAATCCACATATTATAAAATTCAATAGTTCAATCATTCAATTATAGCAAGAATAATTGTACAATCATTACCACAATAAATTTTAGGACATGCCCCCACTCCAATTAAATAATCTTTAAAATACACTGTGCAATCACAATCAGTTCTAGTGTTTCCTTGCCCCCTCCTGCCTTCATTGTTTACTCCTGAAATCCCCTTACCCTCCCTGTCTCCTTCCCCCAAATCCTCAATCACCTATAAACCCTTGCATTAATTATTATCTCTATATGTTCACCCCTTCTGTGCTTCACAGCCTGAGAAACCCAACAGAAGCAATAAAACCAAAATTGAGATGAAGTGGTAAGAGTAAATAATAGTAATATAAAGATAAAAATACAAATAATGAATAAGAAAGAAAAGACCACCCTCAATATTTAGAAAGCTGTGGGAATTTTTTTTTTTCATGGAACATGCAAGAGATACTTGCACCTGGAACAAATTCAGGTTGGGTCAATAGGGAGGTCAGCTGACTAAGTATCAAGTTCAATCCAGCATTATCAAGATTAAAATGATCTCTGACTGATAGCAAAGCTGTTTGATACCCTTGCCTTTGGCTAGTGAGGGTCTACTGATGGCTTAATCTATCTAGTTGCTCTGCAGATGGGTTTGGGGCTTTCTTTGTTCTCCATAGCCTACTACCAATTGGTGTTCATAATTTTAGCTCTGATTTTTTTTTAATGTTGTATACAAGTCTATAGGCTTACTGTCATACTTCTGGTAGTTATTTAAAATATAACACTGTTCATTTTCATGCACTTGGAGTCCAGCTTGCTGTATGTAGTCCAGCAGTAGTATTTAAAAAAAAAGTTTGCGATTGGAAACTATCAACTTAAATTTGGAAACCAAATTAAGCCTAGCATATTACTGTTTGTATGTAATGTGTACATTTAAAACAGAAAATTGTATAGAATTTAAATCCATTAGTTTTCCTTCTATGAAGTAGGCTATTGTGTTCCGACACACCAAAAAACAAAGTGAAAATGGAACAAGAGTTGTGGAAAGTAGAGAACAACTTGCTGAATTGTTCAGAGTATTGACTCTGCTTCAGCTAGTGTAAATGAATTTGAGTAAGTAAATCTATTTCTCTTCCTCCTGTTTCTGTCACATTGCTTGTGAGAATCTGATTCACATTCGGAGTTTGAAATGGAAAATAAAAATAGAAAACTCTTTGGCTTCTGCTGTGTCAGATAATTACTTTCAAAATTCTGTAACTGAAAGCCAATTGGGATTGGAACTGTGTTTTTGTTCCGATGAAACAGAAATTCTGTCATGTGCAGCTACAAGATTTGACTGATATTGCTGGGAGTTACCTCTTTAGTGCACATGAGTGACTAGCTTACACAGTTACCAGTGGTGGGAAAACTGTTCAAGGACAGGTCCTTCCACAATGTTATCATGCTAGCACATAATTTAAAGATTATGTATGTAAAGCATTCCCTGTTTTGAAGATCAATAAAGGACCATAAAACTTTGGTCAATACAAATATTTAAATTGTCCCGTCCTAAATGAATGATGTCGAGATTTTGTTTTATTTTTGCTTGTTTAAATGTGGATCAGATCAAGGACTTCCCCTGGTACCCACAAGTTCGGGCCCCCAGAACAATTAGCTCTATATTCTGTGCTTGGTCTTTAGCACGCATTAATATTTACTATCCCAGAGTATCACGCTAATTCTAAACAGAAGAAACGGACTCCTATAAATATATACAATCTGATGATAATGTAAAGATTAATTTTTCTAACAAACAAAAATACCCCCATGTTCGGGTTCTTATAGGTGAAAGATGTTAAATCTATATGCATGGGTCTGGCTGCCATATCAAACGTTGTATAAAACTGGACTCTCAGTCTTTTTTGGAACATTATCTCCCACCTACTTCCTCTGCGGGTTCCTCTTTACAGAAATTGCTACACCGTTCTTTCAGCTGCTCAAACAACACACTGAATATCACTCTTGACACTTTTCTATCCAAAAATCTTCTCTGTCAGGAGTCCTGGCTGTTTCCCACCTAAATGCATCTCATCTCTGTCTTGTTTCTTTCAATTCTGCACCATCCTCTCTCCTATACTCTGCCACCATCTCTCATTATTTATTTCATGAAAAAATATAATAGCCACATTTCTTGTGCAATCTGAACCTTTATCCATCCAGCATACAGAGCAATGTGTTGTAAACAGAAATCTGGTCACACAATTCTAGATAATAAGATATTTTAGTGGATTTAGTGGATTTAAATGAAAATACCAGCTCTTAACAGAGACTGATTTGCATCGTGCCATCTGTGGGTGTATTCCCAACCTTCTGTATGGCTACTGGTCTTCTTTCAGCTCTCTCACTTCCGCTACATCTCTTTTTAAAAGCCTCTCAGCATCTTCTCTTTTTCTTTCATAAGTATTACTAAAATTAAAATGTTGTAGTTATTTGTGTTTTTGCCGATAGATTCTCGACGTAAATTTAATGTACTTTGTTCACCATTATGCATAGGTGCAATTGACCTACAGACAAGCACTGAAGCAAAGAAGGTACTTTCTAATCATTCAGCAATGAATGAATGACAGAAAGGAGGAAGAAATCAGGTAGATAATCAGAAGTTACATATACAGTAAGAAGAAGAACTAGAAATGGAACACAGGCTTCTTGTTTTCATTTTCAGTGTCAGTCATTGCATCCCGTATGTAAATTTCAATAGTTTCAAAAGATGGCATTGTTAAACTGTAAGTGAAAGAGGCAGTGAATGATTTAATGTGGCTCTTCTAGACAAAGTCTGTAACTCCCACTAAATCACTTTTTCCAACAGGGATCTGGGCTGGGGGGGGGGGGGGAGAGCTGGAGGGCATGTTGATAGGATTCACCTGTGAGTAATTGAGAACAGGATTCCCGGGCATGCCATTCTGCTGCATATAAAATAAGTCCTATGAGAAGCAGGAGGAGGGATCTTGTGACCAGGCACATACTCCAGACTAAACATTCCTGGCCCAGTAAACCTCCTGAATCTAGAAGACAACTCTAACATCAGATGGGCAACCGTAGAACTAGGAGTCAGAAAATGGATCAGAGTGATGAACTTTCCAACCAATGGAGCAGGTAACGCTGGAGGGTGTCCAGCAAGAGGGTGGCTAGTGGAGTGTGGAGCCTCTGGGAACTTCATGATGGAAGCTGGACTTGCTGGCCCATGGAGCTTGATCTGAATGCCTTTGGGTTGAGGCTTACAGTGGAGTAGTGAGCAGCTCTGGGCAGTTATTAGCAGAACTGAGAGACACTTAGAACATGTCCTGATAAACAACTACCTGAGCATTTCTCCCTGACATTTCAACTTGTTGGCTTCCTTAATAAGCCATACAATCAGGAATTTTGCTGTGCATTCTGTGTAGCAATTGCATTGAATAACAGAACCCATAGAAGTAGAAGAGAGTACATTCACTAAGACAATCCAAAAGGTTAAGGAGGTTAAAAGGTTAAATTCAAATTGCAATTCTAAAGGTTAAAGTAGATAAAAATAGAAGACTCAAGGGATAATGGGTGTTTGCTAGCTATATTCAGCTCCCTGGTAAAAACCTGGAAGACATTTAAAATCAACAGCACAAAGTGCTTGCTATAATATTTATATTATACCAATAACAAAATGAGACTACTACCCTTGTCAATAATGAGCTAATCAGTACCAGGTTGACATTATCAAGCTTTGTTCTTGGGTCCACAATCCATGCACACTGGAAGCAGCGGTCAAGAGATCAAACCCAACGTTGCCTTGGGTAAATCTCCACAAGACCTCTTTAGAGGTTGAAAATCAAGGGTGTTACTTTGAGAATTAAAGTGTGCTGGACCCAAACAGTGGTATTTTTAATTGCTTGGTGCATTTGAATTGTGATGCTAGTGAAGAATACTGAAAATACCTTGGACTGCTAAAAGGACAATCCGGTCTGTCTTAGAAGAAAAATGGTCAGTGTGCTCCTTAGAAGCCAGGATGGCAAGGCATTGTATTACATGCTGTGGACATGTTGTCAGAAGAAACCTGTCCCTGGAAAGAACATCCTGCTTGGTAAAGGGGCAGAAAAAAAGAGGAAGGCTCTCAAGGAGATGGATGGACACACTGACTGCAATAATGGGCTCAGGCACAGGAACAAGTGCTAGGGTGGTGCAGGAGCAGGCAGTGTTTTGTTCTGTTTTGCATAAGGTTGCCATGTGTTGGAATCAGTGCAATGGCCTTTAACAACAAAGTAGCATGAAAAAATAAGTGGAAAAAGCCAGCAAATGTACTTGGTTAGGAATATGTCAAACATTGGTTTGATAGAGACATATTGCTCCATCTTCTTAACTGTTTTCAACTTTCATATTTGTTTTTCTTGCAGTTTTACAGTGAGAAAAGATGTATAAAATGAATTGAAAATATATTTGTTATATTTTACATGAAATACATGGATTGAACCAAGTTGATTTATCTTTTTATCTGGCCTTGGAGTTTATTTCACAGCATTCACTATTGGGTGAAATGTGATTTTATATCCCACTGATTATACTCATCAAGACCATCATGATGTGTAACACTCATGGCGTCACTGGGAAATGGTAGGCACTGTCTGCAGTGTCTCACCCGGGTGGTGTAGTGGTTGGGCTGCTTGTTGCAAAGTCAGCAGTTTCCAACCACTAGGCACTCCTTAGGAGAGAGCTGAGGCTTTCTAATCCCCTAAAGAATCATTGTCTCCGTAATCCAGCTGGTCAGCTTGACTCTGCCCTTTCAGGTTGCTATGAGTCAGGATTGACACAAAGTCAGTGAGTTATCCCTAATACTTGTAGATTTTAACTCATATGACCATATTGCTTATATTTTGTGGGGCTGACGTTATTGCTTTCACATTAAAAATAAAAACAAAGTCATCTAAGCAAACAAATAAAGGAGCACAGTGTGCTTAAGTAACTCCCCCGAGTTACACAACTTGCAAGTATCATTTGGAGATGGGATCTGATTTGAGAGCCCCACAAGATTGACAAGGGCAATGATCTTGACAATACACCCGTATTACTCTTTCCAATACACAAGCTTATAGCACTCCAGCCAGCTGGAAGCAACCTGAGATGCATGGAAGAACTACTCAAGACGGCCTACTGAGTCACGACTGAGAAGGAGAGGTCCTCCTAGGACAGAACTTCTCCCACTGGCTGGTATTTGTTTGTGTGCCAAAGGAGGATCTGGCTTCTTCAAGCTGGTTGGGGTTGTCATGACCCTAGGAGTCTGCTCTCTTCCTGACCCTGTGCTTTATCCCTTTGCCTGCTCGGGGAGATGAACCTCAGACAGTTCATCAGCCACTGCAAGGAAGGTGGCCGTGGTGTGATTGATGCTTCATAAAGAAATTGGCGGATATTAACTCACAATCATCATCTTTATTCTGGAACTGCTGAGGTCTGGAAAACACAAACTTTACTAAGAACAGGCAAAAAAACATGAGTGGTGGGATTATCATAAACAAGGGCTCTTACAGGGTTAGAGCCAGCTTGGAAAATGAAACTAGAATATATGGATTCATGCAGCTTGTTTCCACGAAGCTAAAGAGCAGAGACAGATCTCTCACAAATGCTTTTAGCTCAAGATGCCAGTGATCCGGAAACATGGTAGGAAAGACATTAATAAGCCACTATGACAGCTCATCTCCAGCTCTACCAAGTATAGAAGAGAGATTGCCGGGGCACTGACGTCACGTTTAGTGGAGGAGCAGAGTTGAGTTGTCCCCTGAAGTTCTGGAAGGCTTCTGCATTTAATCATTATGCTGATTGCACTAACTAGAATTCAGATGTCATCTTTAAGGTCCAGGCGGACTGGCTTCACTCTGTTTCTGAACAACTTCAAGGCTTTTTATGAGTCTCCTGAAACTAGGTGGTTCATTTACTTTTCTCTATTTCCCTTGGTCAATTTTAAAAGAGACAGGTTATGGTAGTTAATGCGGATCAATTCTTATAGGGTTTCTTATTTCTTGCACTGTCATCTTTCTCATCAAACAAACTCATTCATTTCTGGTTCACATTCTGGCACAGCTAGACACTTTAAGACAGAGCTATAATTCAACTCCTCTGAAAATGGGCAGCTTACTCTGACTATCTGCAAAACTGTATTCATGTGTATTCTTTTTTTAAAATCACTTTTACATTACAAACTAAGCAATCACTACATGTGGAAATGCTCACATTTTTCACTTGTAACTAAGCATTCACAAAAGGTTACATTGTTTCTAAAGGGAACTCTGAAGCACACACAAAGTTTCAAGGTTAAAACAGTCCCTTGTGAAGAGGGAAGAAGCAGATGTCTTCTCCCTCTATGGGGATTAAATCTAGTTTGCTTTTTGCTCAGGTTATCGCTTTTGACAGAGGAATTTTAAGGTTTACGTAGTCTAACTAAATAATAGCCCTTGTTTCGGCCTCTCCTATATTGGTCTTAATTTTATCGGTGATCTTGCAGTTACTTTTTGGACAGTCTAGGAAGACTTGCTGCACTTCCCCTGCTTTGTAATATGACTTAGAAAATAGCTCACCTTAGTGGGTCAAATAAGGCCTCCATAAGAAATGGGTTCGCTATACATGAACTCATATGGTGATACTTTTAGAAGGAATGAAGGGAGGCTTTAATTCTTGTAAGAATAATAACAGGTGTGAAAAGCATCTGAACTCTTAATTTGAATATGAAATCTCATGTTAAAAACAAAGCAGGGAACTGAGGAACAATAAAAGACTGATGTGAGAATAAAGAGCCTTCCCACGTGCCTGCCAGAGGAAGTGTGAGAAACTTCCTAGTAGGAGCCTGTTAATGCCAACAACATAGAGATACAAGAGAAAGTCAGAAGGCCAACATAAGATATTACACCAAATATGCAGTTCCTGTGTCCAGCATAAAGCAGACAGACTTGCCCACAATGTCCACACATACCCACAGCTCCACAGTGTGGCCAGGGGAGTTAGGCAACCAGGGCCCCATCAGTTGACAGGATCTGTTGGCACCAAGAGTCACTTGCAGTATTCATTAGCTCGGTGTCCTGGAGTGCACCCTGGAAACCGGTGGAGGGGGGCTTCCTTCCCTCGCCCAGGCTCCTGGAAAGACCTTCTCTGTGACATCCTGGACGGGGCCAGGCTTCTCACAGCTGCCCCAGACCTCTAGGGATTGGGGCCATGTGGAGCAGGGAGAGTCGGCTCGTGCTGTGAAGACACAGAGCTGATCGAGGCTGCCATCTATCAGCTCTAATTACATTAGCTCTTAGTTTCTTTCTTTTCTCTCCCAAATCCTGCTGCTGTAGACGAAGGTCGCTGCTGTTCAGAGCTCATTTGGGTCAGTCTGGGGTGTGGAAGGGAGCTCTGTGTTCTAAGGACTGACACAGGACTGGTTCTCCTGGATGGAACCTTGGCTCAAAGTCCTTACCATCTTGCTCTCAGGGTTCAATATCTACTGAGCACTCAATGTTTACTCCTAGATTTTGGATCCAAGTCTCCCTCCCAAGGGAACAGAAGGATGTTTCCCTACACATACTCACTTAGGCTATAGGGAGGTGGTGATCATGAGCAACATTTGATGCATGGAAGTTAATACCCCAATGGAAAGCCCTTCCTTGTGCCCTTGAATGCTGATTTGTCAACCCATTTGACTGATCCCTCTCACTAGCCACTGAATCTGATTCTGACTTTCAGCCACTATGTGCAGGGCTGGCAAGGCTATGAATATTTCAGGGAAAACAATCTCATCTTTCACTCTCAAAGCAGCTGGTATGTTTGAATGGCCAACGTAGTGGTAGCGATCTAGTAATGACTTGACAATGTCACCGGAAGTCCTTTTGATTGTCTGAGCAGGCAGGGAGCTGCTGAAACCAAAGTTGACGAGAAGAAAGACCATGGCAAATTTAACAAATTAAGTCTGCGTATCACCACCAACCATTATTTCACACTGTGACTAACTAGCTATTAATGACTGGACCCCTCATTTAAAGTGACAGCTCGCCATTGCTTGCTTATCTGCAGGTCATTTCAGAGTCAACCAGTAAAAAACAAAACAAAACATTAAGCTGTCAAATTCTTCTCTCAAAGGGTAAGAGAAAGAGCAAAGAGCGGGTCACATAGCGTTTACACAGTAGTAGGTATTTTAAGTGGAGAACATTGCCTAAGACATGCAAACACTTTGCCATTCCATATAAGAAAGTCAAACTCATCAGTGGTATCAAAATGGGATCCTGGAGCCAGTCTAACATTCCATTAGTTCCACTGAATGGTGTTGAGATTTGATTATACCTCATTCTATATTTTACATAACTTGAGTGATGGTCATCACTCTAAAAAATCTTAGAGAACTAATGTGTAACCTGGTTAGGAGCCCACTTTACCCAAGTCAATGTAGTGGGTGAGATGAACCATGGATTGGAAATACTAAGGGTTAAGTGTGAATGGAAATTAATTATGTAGGTTAAGTAGCATTAATTTCATACTGAGTTAAAATTCTAAACAAAACCAATAAACTCAAGAATGTATCTTTCAGATCTTATTTTAAGAGCTACATATTACAAGTACATAATTTAAGCCCCACATGAAAAAAAAAAACCAACTTTGACATGAAGAATCTGCTTTTATCACTGTATGACTGTTAGGTTTATTGTGCAACTAGGCCTTCATAGGAAAATGTGGGCGGAGTTTAATCAGGTTTTAGCTTGTTTGGAAGGCGACCCAGATAAACACTTTGCATTGCCAGCATCCTGTCTGTTTCTGCCTGAGCTAGTCCTTTGCCTCAGCTGCACACTGCACTATCATGGGCTGAGCCAACCCATGAAGCATGTTGCTTTGCTACATGTGCATTGCTTGTTATCTCATGGAGACCAGCTTCTTGAGGATCCTGCTGGACTGCTTAGCTATGCTTGCATGCTACTGGCTTCTGCAAGGCCTCAACTTCTCTTCTTCCTGTTACTGCTGCCCCACCCTATGTGTCTGGCCTGAGGGCAGACTCTACTCTGCTTCCTTGAACTTGCTCTCAGAAAGTGAGTTGAACTGAGCACTCTGTACTGCTCTGTGGACTAATTAGCTGTTATATTCCTTCTCATTATATAAACCTATCCTTTTTTATATATTTAATCATAAGTGTCCTGTTTTTGTTTCTCTAGAGAACCGTGCCTAACACACATAGGATATCAAATAATATAAATAAAATGAGATATAGAGGACAATAAACCTTTCTCAGGAATGTATTCTCTTTTTGTCTTATGTAATATCAAATACACCTTTTGAAAAATTTACATATGTTTCCCCAAAGTAGACCAATACCACCTTTATCTGCACTTGCCTGGTTACCAGTTTTCAACACCCTGAGAGTTACATGGAATATTAGAATTTGAAAATAGCTCAGAGGTTCATTTTTCCACATTGTTTACTCAGTACCCTGATATTTGCAAAAGAGTAGATTGCATAAAGTGTGTATTTTTGCCACTTAGTACTGGCTAATGTTAAGCAATGGGTTAATAGGAATTGAAAAATAGCTCACTGTGATCAAGTCAAAGCCAACTTCCAGAATAGGAGCATTCAAGAAGAACGTGAGTTGCTAAGCATGTGACAAGCTGGTAAATATTAACAGATGTTTTATCTAATAAAAGGAGTCTCAGTGTGCCGTGGCTTAGGTGTTGGATAGCAAGCTGGAAAGTTAGTGGTTCACAGTTAGCAGGTGCTTCATGACAAAAAGATAGGCTGTCTGAACTTAAGGAGCGCTGGTAGTGTAGTGGTTACACGTTAGGCTGCAGTCCATAAGGTTTGCAGTTCTAAACCAGGGCTTCTGCAGGAAAAAAGACAGGCTGTCTACTCCTGTAAACAGTTACAGTCTCTGAAACCAAAGGGGCCAGTTCTCCCCTGTCCTAAGGGATCCCTCAGTCAGCATTGACTCCATGGCAGTGACCTTGATTTGGTCTGGTCTGTTCACATATGTTCAGTCATATAGGGTTACTATGAATCACAATATTTTCACTAGCATTGGGTTATATAGTAAAATAAAACATAAAGAAGTATTATTCATATTCAATCTAACTTGTAGAAGCATTAATTGCTTTATTTTGTGTCTTTCCAAATTACTTTTATTGCAAAGTTAGTGTTATTCTTTGAATATTTGATATAGAAGTTTAAAAGGCTCCTGTGTGTGTATATTCCCCAGACTTCTTTTGATTTTTGCTATCTCATTTGCTTTCTCTATTTCCACTAGATTTTTTTTCCTTAGTCTTCTGACAGACTTTTATCTTTTCTTTCTTGTTTTAGGGTCTTTGATCAAAGTTTGGCTCAAACGAATTTGGTCTCCTTTTTACTCTATCTCACATCTAGTAGCTGTATTTTATTCTCAGAGACTTTGTCACTGGGCAGTGGTTGCCTCGTTCAATCATTTGGCAAGCCCACTTTAAATAATAATTACAAAGGAACAGATCATTTATTTATGCAGTGCAAGATGACAATTGCACATAAATAAATGGTTTTATATATAACACAGGAAGTGTAGATAATTATTCAAAAATGTTAGCACTGATTCAATATAAGGAGATTGTATATGCTAGCATACATATATAATATATTTTGTTTTAATTTTCATCTATAGTGAAGTAATGGTCGGAATAGTGTGCATATATTCTTGGATATACAATGTCATTCATTTCTATTTATAAGATAAATGCTCTAAAAAGTAAGACTTTTTGACCAATTAATTGAAATAATAATACATAATCTGTGGTTTTACTTTAATCCCCTGCTAACATAGGCACTGGCATTCTGGTCCTTTCAGAGATAGCAGCCGAAGAGCTTGGCGTTTCTTTATCTCAGTGCATAATCAGCGCACATCTGGTACCAGAGAGAAAGACTCACTGTATTTACACTGAAAAGAAGAGAGTGACAGTTTTAAAAATGAAATCCTCATCTTCACCACGTAACAGAGATTTGGGGGAGAAGATTGGGTATTATATGATCTTTAACAGAGGCTGTACCATTCCTTTATACATATTATTATATTGTAGATTTCCCTCCAGAACCTTAAATTTGTAACAAATTTATCTCACAGGGTTTTATAATGCTTATAGCTAATATTTATTAGGTTATCCTGATTTACGTATTAATTTTTTAAGTAATCTGGTGCCACGGACTGCCCAAAGAACAAACAAATCTGTCTTGGAAGACGTAAAGCCAGATGCTTTTTAACTGCAAGGAGTTCGTCTCAGGTATTTGGGGCATGTTGTCAGGAGAGCCCAGTGCCTGGAGAAGGACATCATGCATGATGAAGTAGAGGGGCAGCAAAAGAGAGGCAGGCCCTCAACAAGACAGACTAACACAGTGGCTGCACAAATGGTCTCCAACACAAGAACAATTGTGAGGATGGGGCAGGACAGACAGGGTTTCATTCGGTTGTATACAAAGGGTCGCTGTGAGTCAGAATTGACTACATGGGATCTAACAAAGTGCTTAAACACTATTTGTGTTAAAAAATGGCATTCGCTGCACTTTATATTTGTTTCAAAATGTGCTTTCTCGACTTTGGTTCTAACTAAGCAAAATATTTGAACATTTTAAAAGTTAAAATTATGCTTCTATTAAAAAAATGTGCTTACTATACTAATTAATGCTCATGATATTTTCAATGTTCAATAGATATATTTGACTATGAATTTAGCTTACTGTATATACATATGTATATATGTAGCATATAAGCAATAATTTGCATATTATGTATGCATATATATTCTTTTAAATATCTAGCACTGGATTTTTAACTCAGATTTAATAAGCACTGTTATCTTTCATATTTTATGTATGTTTTCTGCCTAGTTTCCACCTTTCATGTTACTGTTTTATTTATTCTGATGCATGCTTTCAGAAAATACAATAAAAAAGTTAAAAAACAAAAAGCCTTTAGCCCTTCATTTGTGTTGGTATAATTTACCTTAGTATCAAAGGCATGACTCCTGTAGGTGTGTCATCTATCCAAGTGGACTAAATTCACTCATGCAATTTTTCGTGTCTTTTAAATTAAAAGAAAATATCCATTTTTGTTTAAAATTAGATTATTAAGGATATTGTATATAATATAAAGTTTCATATACATATATATTTAATTATTTCTACATATAACACACTCATTTTAAAAACTGCCCTAGGTTTAAATATCTCACATTGCCTTTAGTCAGCTAATGACTTGCAAGTAAAAATAATTAAAATTCAGCTAGTGAATACGGGTGCATGTGGAGTTATTGAGAATTCACTGCAGAACATTGCCCTAAGCAGTGTTCTGATATTTTTCAATTATCTCAGTTGCTATTTACCAAACCCTTGTAAGTACTAATAGTCAGAAGCATACCCACAATTTCTGACTTCTGATCCCAGCAAAGTTTAAATTTACTTTTAAATGCATTACAAAGTTTCTTCAACTGCTAAGAACAATATTATCTTGAATTCAGAGGTTGTGTCCCTAATCAGTGATACAATTTTTCACAAGTTTTACCGTGTTTAGTCTGCCCACTGTCTATCTGTCCACAGTTGGTATGTATAGAAATGAAATGTCTCTTTTTTCCAGGCATTAAACCCAAAAAATATATTTGTGGAATAAAGTGTGTCAGATATCCAATTGATTCCTCACCCCCTCCTATAAAGGCAGCACCCAAGGTTTGTACTTCCCAGCCCTAATTTTACCTGTGGATCCCTTGTGATATAGTGGGCAAAATGTCACCCTTAGCCCAAGTTGGTATTTCAAACCCACCAACCTCTTCATAGGAGAAATATGAGGCTGGTAGCTCCCATGAACAGGTCGAGTTTGGAAACCATGGCAGTTATTGTGTATGTCAACTCGCCTCTGGGTGAAAGTGTATGTGGTGGAGTCTCCACTATCAATCAGGTCACAGCCTGAGAACACCACCCAGAGGGTTGGCCTTTATATGAGGGCTGCTGTCTGTCTCTTTCCCGTCCTCCTTGCTGGGACTCTGTGTCTGTATCCAGTGGCACCCAATGTTGGCCACTGACCCTGGGAGCGAACCTCTGAACTGTCTGTACCCTGCCATGTTTCCTTCAATCTCAGATCCAGGAGAATCTGTACTCAAAGGCTTGTGACCCCCCCTGCTTCCCATTTTAACTCTCTGCATCCTCGGCCCATTGCTCTGTGAGTCTGGGGAAGGCTCTGCCTAGCATTCGACCCAGAGAGTTCCGTTGGCCTGGATTGGGATGCCTTCTTGATATGAATTTATTTCTTATGCACATATAAATGTCACTGGTTTTGTTGCTCATGACAACCCAGCCTAACATAGAAACCCTATGAAGGATTGCTAGGAAATGCAATGAATTCCATGGCAGTGGGTTTAATTTTGAATTTTTATTAACAGGTTGACTCATTTTGATTCCACAGAGCAGCTGGTGAATTCAAACCATTTTCTCTTTCATAAGATGTCTAGGGCCTAAGTGATTCACCATCGTGACTCTTTTTGTTGTTGTTATTCTTCAAACCAAAAACAAATCCAATGCCTTAGAGTCAATCCCAACTCATTGTTGTCGTTGTTGTTGTTAGGTGCCTTCCAGGCTGCTCGGACTCATACCAATCCTCTATACATAAGAATGAAACACTGATTAAGAAAAAAGAAAAAGAAGCACTGTCTTGTCCAGCACCATCTTCACAGTTATTTCATGTTTATGTTGAAGGTTACCATCACTGTGTCAATCCATCTCATTGAGTGTATTGCTAGTTTTCTTTCTTATTTTCCAATCATTTTATCCGGACCTCTTATAGATGGTATGACGATCTATAATTCAATTACATCAGTCATAATTGTACAATTTCTGCCATCATAAGTTTCAAAACATTTTCTTTCTTCTTGACATCTTTGATAGAAGCTCTCTTTACCCTCTCCTTGACTAAGCACAATGTACTCCGTCCCACCTCCCCACAGACTAGTCTTCCCTGATAACATAGCCAAAGTATTTCGAAGACAGAGTAGTTTAGTTTGTTCTTCTGGCAGGCCAGGAACTTTCAGTATTCTTCAATTGCCAACACCTACATTCAAGTTAGTCATTTATCGCCAGTCTTCCTTATTCATTATCGACCTCACAAACGCTTAGGAAGAAATTGAAAACATCATGACGTGGGCGAGTGACATCTTATCTTTTCAAAGTGACATTCTTTCTCTTTTAACGTTTTAATGTTTTTAATGGTTTTTCCCAATGATTTATTTTCTTGACAGCTATTTCCATAATAGAGTTCATTGGAATTCTTTTTTTTATTGAAGCTAGCCCTTGTGCCACAAAAGAATTGCAGTCGGTGAACTGTCACTGCAAAGACATGATGTGTTGAGAGTTTTTTTTTTAATCATTTTTTTAGGGGTTCATACAACTCTTATCACAATCCATACATACATCAGTTGTGTAAAG
>NW_022111373.1:132917449-132918490 GCF_000313985.2 Echinops telfairi
TTTCAGCAAGCAAAGGTGTGTCATCTCAAGCAAAGGTAGTCTTCCAGCTCATTTCTTGTATTATTTGTTCAGAGTATCGTTTGATTAATTACAATAATAGGGTACAGCCCTGGCACACTTGTTTCTGTAGTTTAAATCATGCAATATCTCCTCGTTTGGTTTGAATGACTAAGTACAGGTTTGGCAGGAGCATATGAAGTGCTCTGGAATTCCCCATGTTATCCATAGTGTGCTATGATCCACAGAGTAAGAATGTCTTTGTATCCTCTAGCCATGTCAGAAAGTACATTTCTTTCCATACACTCTCCTGAATCTGGCTTAAATTTGTGGAAGCTTGCTGTCCATGTAATACTGAAACACTTTAAATATCCTTCAAATTGTACTTGCATGCTACAGTAATGATAGGGTCTTATATTTTCTCTAGGTTGTTAAGGTCACCCCCTTTGGAATGACACAAATGTGGAGCACATTCAGCATGATGGTCAGGTGCTATGCTGAAAATGTCTTGACATAGACTAGTGAGTGCTTGCCGGGATGCAGCTGTTGGATGAAGCACTTCAATTCATATCTGATCATGTCCTGCAACATTTTTGTTTGTTTGTTTTTTCACTAGTACCTGCAGTGTAGCTTGCTTCCTCCTTCAAAACATTTTTTTTTTTAATATTACATTTCCACTTGAAATATTTGAATGTCAACCAATTCATTTTGGCACCATGATTCTGTATGTACATACTTCCATCCTCCTTACTCTTTTGTCCCTCAGCTTTTTATTGTGAATTCAGTGAAGGTTCTCAAAGCATAGCCATGTTTTACATTCAACAAGTCATACATGTTTTGCTTCATCTCACTCACTGAAATTCCCTCAATATTTTATTGTTTATACCATTTCCTACATGTTTCCTCTTTCTTCTTTTCTAACTTTCCTGAACTTTCTCCTTGGCTCAATGCTGCCTTGTTGATCTTAAACGATTGATTATTCTAAGATGGGTGTATTTTGCCAGCGTTATTTCCCCCCTTATAGCACTGTCTATTATTTAGCTG
>NW_022111373.1:132919532-132921243 GCF_000313985.2 Echinops telfairi
CTTACAATGCCACTGGATCCACAGGACTTCCCACCCACTGGCCTGTGATCTTCTTGCATTCAACAAAATTGCATGTGTTTCATGAGTCTGAAGAGGACTTTATAGATTGGTATCAGACATATGGACTAATCTCAGATTTATGGACTTGATCTGGACTGGGCTGGGATGTTTTCTTAATAAAGAAAAAAAAAGAATCCTTTAAGGTTGATTATTTTACGAGTGACAACATAATGGAGGCTTCTAATTTTGGAAAGAATTGGAGATTTTTCTCATTATTTTTTGTATTCATTGCTGTTTGTTTGACTTGGTTTATATCCATAACTTATTGTTGTTTTTTTAGGTAGATTGGCAGAGAAAACAGTGAAAAGTTATTTTCTAAGAAATATTGTTTGTAGTTGGGATTTTCATGTTTTTGTTATTTTGTCTCACGAACACTCTGTCAGCATTTTGTGAATGCTATATATTTTCCTATTCTGAATTCACTCCATTTTCCAGTATTTTAGAGAGAGCGGTGGTGTCCTTGTTGCTCATAAATATGCCAAGTTCCCTATCAAATGTTTCATTGTATTTCATACTGTGTTTTCGAAATACAACACCAGATGTTGAATGTTCAGCAATGCTGAGCTCTTGGACTCTCACTAAAAAAAGATCACCATGTAGATGTGATGGATATGTTCGTTACGACATGTTATTCTACAATGACTTATAGTTATTGTTATTCATTTCTATGTCACAAATAATACATGTATGTCCTATTGGAAAATGCATAAAGCATAAAAAGTACTCTTCAAATATCCTTTTATACTATCATTTAAAAATGATTCTATACTTTAATAGAATATTTTTCAGTACTACTTTATAGCTGTGTTTGTGTTTATACACATATTTATATTTTAAAACGTGATTACTACTTGAAGTATTTCTAGATTACTTTTCTACTTGAAAATGTGTGAATCTTTCTTATAATTAATATACTGATATATCATCTTTAGTTGCTAGATTAAAAACATCATATGTCCAGATTTATCCAAATCAAATTGCTTCTGACTAATGGCAAACTTATGTGTGTCAAAGCAGACCTGTGCTCTACAAGATTCTCAATGGCTGCCTTTTTCCTTTTTTTAAGTTCAGAAGTAGATAAGCAGCTCTTTAGTCCAAGGTTTCTTTGGATGCATTTGAATCTTCAATTTTTGCCTACAGGCTGAGAGTATTGTGCATATACACCATCCAAACCCCGTGGCCCCAGCCCGAGTCTCAAGAGTCTCAAGAATGCAACGCTTCTGTTGAGTTACTTCTGACTCATAGATATGCTATAGGATAGAGAACAGAAATAACCAATAAGTTTCAGAAACTATAAGTCTTTGCAGGAGCAGACTGCCTAATCCTTATCCACAGAGACACTGACGAGTCTGAACAGCCGACTGTGCTGTTTGCAGCCCAAGGTCTAACCTACTGCACCACGAGGGCACTTCCCAACAACTCCTGACTGATTCCTTATTGGTTGGCATTTTGTGTCTTCTTGGTGATTCCTTATTATATAGACTATTATAGTGGGTCCTACGCTCAATTATTTTTTACCTTACCTGGAGTTCTTTTATTTTTTTTTTAAATAATCATTTTCTTAATTAAAATTTTTTGATACTTCCTAGGAAAGGATTTCATGAAGTTCATGCAAAAAATCATTATCATTTAATTCCATTTCCCCACAAGT
>NW_022111373.1:132922510-132952057 GCF_000313985.2 Echinops telfairi
CAGTCCTCGCTCCCCCCCCCTGCCCCCACCCACACACACACTATTTGTTATTGCTATTACAAAGAAGGAAGAGCCCAGGTGTCATTGTGGTTCTGCACTGGGCTGCTAACCAAGTTTGCAGCAGCTCTTTGGGAGAAAGACTAGGGTTTCTACTTCCTCTCTCACCCACCCTTAACCCCTCAGTCCTCGCTCCCCCCCCCCCTGCCCCCACCCACACACACTATTTGTTATTGCTATTACAAAGAAGGAAGAGCCCGGGTGTCATTGTGGTTCTGCACTGGGCTGCTAACCAAGTTTGCAGCAGCTCTTTGGGAGAAAGACTAGGGTTTCTACTTCTACCAATAGTTAACAGTCTCAGACACCCAAAGGGATGGTTCCCCCTGGCTACGGGGTCACTGTGAGTGTGATGAGACTCTGTGATAGTGAGCTGTTGTTGAGTTGTACAGAATCAATATCAATATTTTACTTTTTCTTTGCTGCAGAGAGTAGCCTACAAATTATACTTTACATCCAATTTACGCTTTAAACCAAATTATGCTTTCAACTCTAAACTACCATTTATTTTATACTTAACATTTTAAGATAATGCTGTTCTTTTGGGGATGTTTTGTGAGGCATTTTAAACATCCGTTATATTATAAGCTGCCATTTCAACAGGGTCTTCTAATAGACTGGAGATAAGGGACATTATAAACTTTTATCTAAGTGAAATGCTGCTCTAAGTACTCTTTGGGTTGAGACTCCTTCAATCAGTTTATCTGTGATCCTTTCCTTATTGTAGTAGCCTTCATTCATAAATGTCACCATGTGTTGGTCTGGTTTCCTGTTGATGAATATTTGGGCTTGCACTGATGCTGCACTGCTAAGCACAAAACTGCTAAGGCCATTTGTGAACATATCCTTTGTGGTCATATGTCTTTTTCTCCCTTGACTGAAGTTTAATTACTAAGACATATGGTACGTGTATGTTTAGTTCCATAACAAACTGCCAAATTAATTTTTGGAAGGATTTTACATTCACTCTACTAATAGTCACCAATCCCTCCTGTTTCACATTCTCACTTGTGACACAGTCAGTGTTTTGTTGTGTTTAGTTTTAACCTTTCTAGCTGGTACGATGAGATATGATTTTACCGATCAGACTCACATTTACTGTTTATGTATCTTCTTTATTGAGGTATCTGCACACATATTTGGAAGGGTGCTTGTATGTTTACTTATTGAATGATACATGTTCTTTACATATTCTTGATCTAAGACCTTAGTAAACTATGTGTCCAAAGAGAAAATAGGATGTTGTTTACTTTTTCATTTTTGGATACCGAATTTTTAAGAGCATAAAATGTATGTTTGATTAAATCCAGTATAAATATTTATATAATAAAATAACGTAGATACAGCAGAGGTAGACAGAAATTTAAATATACCCCCCCCAAAAAAAAATACTTCCATCAAATCTATTCTGAATCATCGTGACCTATATAGAGTTTCCATGGCTATAAATTTTAATGGAAGCAGTTCACCTCAACTTTTGACTTTGGAGCAATTTTGGGTTTGAGCTGCTAACCTTGAGTTTAATAGTCCGACACTTAACTGATAGTACTACCAGGAATGTGGTGTGTGAGTGTGTGTGTGTGTGTGTGTGTGTGTGTAAGTGTGTTTGTTCACACTTTGAGACAGATTCACAAAGTTTGTAAAAATTTTTAAATTAAACATATGGGATTTTTGACAAAGTTTTTGGAAACTCCATTTGTATGTTTAGTGCACTTTTTCTTTTTTCCCTATGTATTTGATGATATAAAAGTCAAAGAAACAAAGCTCACTGATTTTGATACATAATGACTCTTTATAGCAGTTGTTCACAACCTGTGGGTCGCAACCCCTCTGGGGATGGAATGACCCTTTCACAGGGGTCATCCAATTCATCACAGTAGCAAAATTACAGTTATGAAGTAGCAACAAAAATAATGTTATGTTTGGGGTTCCCCACAACATGAGGAACTGTTTTAAAGGGTCATGGCATTGGGAAGGTTGAGAACCACTGCGTTATAGTTTTTTTTAGCAGCTTTGAGGAATGAGCAAGTGCAGTGTAGCCATGGAAGAAGAAGAACAACAAAATATCCCGTCACATATTTCCTGTCCTTTTCCTCACCAATGCAGTTTTTCAATATTTTCAAAACTTTGTCCTAGTAAGTTGCCTTGACTGTCCGAAGTGCTGAGAAACAATCTGTTAAGATCATGCCATTGATGCATCATATACAGTCACCAGAACCTTGAGAGCTGACCTCTCTGACCTGCATTGAACTGGCCCCATTGACAATTTGGAAACCAATGATTTAATTGAAGTTTACTCTCAGCATCATATTGATAAATCAAAGACTTACCCTGGTTATAAGTATTTTCATAAAATCATTTTTACTGTTTTGAATTTGCTTAACAGTCACATCTGATTTCTGAGTTAGCGTCATTCAGCTGACGTCCCTGTCTCAGCTACTCTTTCACCAATGGCAATTCCATGGTCATCTTACACTAGTTCTTGTGCTTTCACCACCGTTATTTCATTCACAGGGTTGCCTGCCCTTTTTTTGGTTCATCTTTGAGGTCTTCCCAACTTCTGTTAAAGTGCTTTATCCATCTAAAACATGTAATTTTATATGGGGCATTATTCCCGTCAATCTGTTGTCGTAAAATGATATGAGAAGATGTCACTTTGGTTTTCTTAAAGATTTGCAATTAGCCCTGACTTAAAATCATCTTGTTTTTCATGGAATAAACGTTTGCTTATTTTGGAGAACACCTTGAGGAGGCTAAGATAAGTGTATTACTGAACCAACTTGCCAATAGGCATCCGCTGATCTCAGAAGTGTTTTCAAATATGTTTTGTTTGAAAGAAGCCCAGTCAGGTATGAACCTTAACTTTAGTAGCAACACATGTTTTATTTACCCTTATCTATGTGTTACTTTCTGGACTGTTTTCTATATCATCAATAGATATGCCTATTGTTACATGAATATATAACTTTTCCTTGAAGAACTTGGACTAAAATGAAGTTTTGAAATCAAGACATCATGATATCAAAACCCTCTAACTTTGCTTTTGAACCACTTTTCTCAAAATGTTTGCACCAATCTGTCTTTTCATTGTAATGTTGGTTATAAAATTTAATTCTTTATTATTTATTCAAATTTAAATCAACTTGAAGAAAATGGATATTTTACTGATATTGAAGTCTCTGCTCATTCTTTCTTTGCTCCATGAAATACTATATTTGGTCTTGTTCTATTCAATTTCTCTCGATGATATTTTAGTTTTTAATGTAGAGATCTTATCTATTTTTATTCAATTTATTTCTAAGATTAATACTTTCTTGCCAATATTAAAAAGTATTGCTGGCTGCCATCAAATTGGTGTCAACTCATAGCAATCCTGAGTACAACAGAAAGAAAAACTATCCTTCGAATGCCATTCTGGCAATTGTCCTTATGTTTGAGGTCATTGCTCGAGCCACTGTGGCAACTCCTCACAGAGCTGCCTCCTCTTTCACACGGACTCTCTCTGCTACCAGGCCTGATGTCCTGTTCCAGACATGGGTCTCTTCTGATAATATGCCCCAGTATGTAACATGAAGTCTCATGTCTTCATTTTTAAAGAGCATTTCTTCCTCCAAGATAGATTTGTAGTATTGTTTAATGTAATAATCTAATTGTCGTCTTAAATACAGAAATACAAATATTTAAAACATCTTGATAATGAATCGTGCTGCATTAATTGACACTTAATCCTTAAAATTGTGTGCATAAATTGCCAGTACAATTTTGAACAGAAATGATAGGATTGAGCATCCTGAGCTTCTTTTCTGTATTGTGGAAAAAGCACTGTGTCTTTCCCCATTTAATATCTTCTTGGCTGTCTCTTTTCAGTAGGCACTCCTTATGTTGAACATTTTATTTTATTTCATGTTTGAGAGTTTTTAAAATTATAAGTGGGTGTTGGTTATTTTAAAAGTTATTGTTTTCTTCATTATTATTGAGTTTTCATATTATTTGTATTCCTTATTGACTTAATAGGATGTTTTATATTGAAATTTTATTATAGAAGGAACTTTTCATTCTTGGGACAAACCCTACTTGGTCATGATATGTGTGATTTTTTTTCATTCAAAGTAGTATTTTTTTATTGTTGAGAATATGTTACTTATATTCATAAGGAATTTTCCTGCAATGTTATCTTGTTTACTATTTTTATCACTTTATTATTCATGTAATAATTATTCTTTGAGTTTTATACATAATAGAACTACCTCGTAGGGTTTCCTAGGACTGCACACCTTTACAGAAACAGACTGCCACCCCTTTATTCGATGGGTTCGACTGCCTACTTTCACATTAGCAGCCAAGTGCTTAACCCACTCCAAACCCAAGTCCACTGCCAATCCAGTTGATTCCATCTCATAGAAATCCTATAGGACAGAGAACTGATGTGTAAGGTTTCCAAGACTCAGAATTTGTATGGGAATAAAAAGCCTTGCCTTTCTTCCACTGAGCACCCTATGGGTTCCAACTGCTCACAACACGGTTAACTCACCCAGAACTATGTTATACTAAGGCTTCTAATTTGCAGCGCCATGAGTGTAATTCTTCCTTGAATGTATGATAGAACTTTCTAGTGCAAATATCTGCTTTTGGTTTATACACGATGATAATGTTTTTCAATGCAAAATAGATTCCTTTATTAGCTATATAGCCATTTATTTTTGAATCGGCCTTGATAAATTGTGTTTTCATATTTAATTTTATCTGATTGGTTGAGTATAGGCATAAAGTTGTTTAGTTGATTTCCCAATCATACTTGAGATATTTGCAGTATTTGAAGTGATCTCCATTTTTAATTATGTTTTCTTTAGCTTCTTGCAGATTCTTTATATTCTCATTAATTTGTATTACATGCAGTCATCTTTCTGAAATCCCAGTGTTAGGCCCTGATTTTTTTGTGTGTCTGGTATTTTCTTGGATTTCTCTTTTTTAACTCTAATATATTTTCTTTCTATTTCTTTGGATTTAGTTGATTATTCTTTGTTCAACTTCCTAAGGAAGAAATTTAGATCACATATTTCGATCCTTTTCTTTTTCTTTCCAAAACAAGTACGAAAATATAAACTTAACTTTTAAGAACTGCCGTACCTGCATTTTAATATTATTGTACTCAACATAGATCTTATTATAAATATTGAAACAAATATTAAGTAAGAAGAAAATTTATAACTCTTTCAATTTCTGTTTTGCTACTTTTATTATTTCAAACAATTTACATTTTTAATTATGAAAATAATAGATGGTAGTTCTTATATTTGTATGAGTATATATTAAAATACTTAAGTAATTAGTAGGCAGTAGTAGTGGGAAAGCTCCAGTATTTATTTAATAGTTTGGCTGAAGCTTTTAAAATGGCAGGTGAGCAAAGTTAGATTGTTTGGGACCAGCCTTGCCTAATTCTGGACAAATTCTACTACTTCTGTACAAATTGTGCTTAATAAAGATGAGTTTTATGTTTATGTGTTTTCACCTTAGTACTATATGAGTTATGATATTTCTATAATAAAGGTGGCAATAACACTATCATCACGTATTTTAATCCTTCCGATTTGTTGATTCATTGCTTGAATCACGGCATATTATGCATCATTTAAAATGTCCTTTTATTAGAGTCCTCTTCACTCTTCTTTTTTTTAATCATTTTATTAGGGCCTCATACAACTCATCACAATCCACACATACATCAATTGTGTGAAGCACATTTGTACATTCATTGCCCTCATCGTTCTCAAAATATTTGCTCTCCACTTAAGCCACTGGCATCAGCTCCTCATTTTCCCCTCCCTCCCCATTCCTCCCTCCCTCCTGAGCCCTTGATAATTTATAAATTATTATTTTGTCATATCTTGCCCTGTCCGATGTCTCCCTTCACCTGCTTTTCTGTTGTCCATCCCCCAGGGAGGAGGCCACATGTGGATACTTGTAATCAGTTCCCTCTTTCCAACCCACCCTCTCTCTACACTCCCAGTATTGCCACTCTCACCACTGGTCCTGAAGGGATCATCCGTCCTGGATTCCCTGTGTTTCCAGTTCCTCTCTGTACTTAAGAAGCAGCCGACCTTTAAGTATATTTATTTCAGGGAATATATGAGCTTATAGGAGACAGATAAATTACTAAAGTAATTAGATACAAGTTATTTGGTTCTCTACCTCCAAATCTAATATTCTTTACTAAATGGGCTTTAATTTTACTCTGGAATACAAATGGCTAACATATTTTGCAGGGGTGTTGGTGGTAGTGTCAGATAATTAGTAACCAGCAAGTTTCACACCCTCCATCCAGAAAACTCTGGCCATGAGAATATCCACTACCTTTGCAGGTATCAAAAGATGTCATAAGACTTTCCATGGTTCAAGATGGGGAAAAAAGTTACTTAGATTAGAATAATGTAACAGGTATAGAGACAAAAGAATAATCACATTTCTTATTTTTGATATTCCAAGTTATACTTATTGACAGCCATGATTTTAATAATAATCATTGGGGAACTCTGGAGTTGCTGTTAATCCTCCATGGGCTCTCAGTTTCAGACATGCTGGCTGCTTTTAAATCTTTCTTAAAGAGCATTCCTACTCCCTGCTTTGGTGTTCTACGTTCTTTATTTGCCACAATTTCCTTTTTACCTCCACTTCCCTCCTAGTCTTTAATTAGCCATTTATTCACACATATATGGCACACCTGCTATGATAGGTATTGTATCAACTCTGGACCTGAATTCTCAGTGTTTCAGCAGCTAATGCCAAGTAACTCCCCATTATGGGATTTAATAAATTGTACTCAACTGTATAATGGGACCTACTATGAGGAGACAATCCCTTATAAGATTAAAGCTGGATGATGTACCACCCTTTCTCAGATTCAGTCACTGAAAGTAAAATTTGTTGGGACTTTCGACTGCTTCCAATATAAGTGGACACTGCAGAAAGCGTGGCTGCTGTTTTCTGAGTTTGCACCCTTCATCTGGCTCATCAATCCTCTGGTGCTTCGGATTTAAGTCAATGGTGTGCCATATTGCCTGCCGATCCAGGTGCTTTTCAGAGGCCTTCCCACTGGCGTGCCAATCTTGGATTCATTCAACTCTCCAGCCGTAAACCTGACCTCCTGATCTTCAATTTATCCACCTCAGCATCCACCAACCTGATCTTGAGTTTATCAGTCCACAGTTCCAAGAGTCAAGAGAAGCCTCCAATCTAACATCTGACTCATGGACTTGGAACTAGCATGAACTTGGAACTTACCCACTTTTACAACTGTCGGAGCCATTTTCTTGAAAGCATTCTCTCTCTCTCTCTCATAATAAGCTGGCAATGACATATTGTTATATACATAAGCAGAAACTGACAATGATATATCTATCTTATTTATGTATGCTTGTGTGTGTGTGTGTGTGTGTGTGTGTCACTGGCTTTTCTTTTTTAGAGAAGCCATCCTAAGACAACTACTATATCAAAATAGTTCCAAGGTATTAGCAATAACTGCCATTAGCAAGTGCCTGATACAGAGTAGGCTTTACTGCTATTGGTATTGTTAGTTGTCAAATTAGGAAACTACCTTACAGCAGAACACAATGTTGTCAAGCTCCGTGACATCTTCATAACAGTGGACAGGTCTGAATCAATTGCTGCAGATATTGTGTCTTTGAGAATTACCATTTAATTGGCCTCCTATTTATCGAACACCAGGTTCTCATCAATTTATATGTTGTTTTTGATGGCCTTTCCAACATTATAGGGGATACCCCCCAAAAAAAAACCAGATTGTTTTCCAAAGTGATTTATTTAATTTATTTTACCAAACAACCTAATCACCTTCAAAGTACTCTCCATTATGCTTAGTACATTTTCAAACTTGCGATTCTGTTCTTGGGAGCATTTTTCAAACTCCTGTTTGGACAGAACCTCCCTCTTTTTTTTTCTTCACCTCTTCTACATCATCAAGTTGCTGGCCTTTCATAACCCCCTTCATTCATGTAAATAAAAAGAAGTCACAAGGAGTGAAGTTGGGTGATTAAGGTGTGTGGGGCAAGAGAAGCTTGCTGTTTTGTGCAAAAAACCGGCACAGTGAGATGGCATGTGAGAAGGTGCATTGCCTCCATCTGCCAGAAATGAAGCCTTTTTTGTTGCACACTGTTATGCAATCTTTTCAGAAGCTCTAAGTAGAAAGCTTGGCTAGCAATCTTACCTGGTAGAATGAACTCCAAATGCACCGAGTCAACATTTTGGTCTGTTTGGGAAGTTGACAGATGTCCGAAATTAGGTTTGTCATCAGTCAACATTTCACCTTTTTTTTATTTTTTTCTCCACTATGCAACCTGATTCAGTACCTGAAGCCCATGGGGTGAATCCAGGCAATGGTTCGGGGTTACAGTTTGCTTTGACATGGGACACTATGAGAGGCCCATGGGATTGGACCTGGCATAAATCCAAACCCATGCACAACATTTCACCTTTTTTGAAATGAGAAAACCACTCACACAGTTGAGTTTTTCTCACAGCCCTGTCCTTGTAAGCTGTGTTCAACATCACAACCATTTCTGTGGCATTTTTCCCAAGCACGAAACAAATTTCTCAGCCTCATTCTGTTCTTTGAATTCAACCATCACAAAAAATGAAGTTCCAGCAAAACTGCTTTGATGAAAAAGTCTACTGTGCTCAGAGAGAACCTTCCCAGGTGACACCACTGGGTGCACTAATTCAGAGTTGCTAGATGCTTTCCTAGAAGGAAAAATGCATTATACAAAGGCTCTGCCCTGCAAAGCTGTTTTTTCTTTTTCTTTTTTGGTAGTGGGGGAAGGAGGCGTTGGGGGCGGGGGGGTGGTTACCCCCTCATAAGCTTGCTTGACTGTGGTATCTTGTGTGTTGTGATTTTATGGCATCTTTATTTCAAATGCCAGCAGAGTACCCATGCTGGGTAGGTTTCACTGAAGATTCTGGGTTAAACAGTTCACTTAATTAATAACCAGGGCTGTTTGCTTAAGACAGCCAGTATCTACCTTCAGCTTCTTGGCCTCCCAACCAACACTGTCCTTCTGACACTGAAGTCCTGTTAATATATGAATGCTACTGAAAAAACAATAACACTTTAGTTAGATATGTAAAATCAAGCCCTTAGTATCATCCTTTTGGTCCTGAAAATAATTGATTAAAAAAATAGTTGTAATGGCAATAGAATCTGGGGTAACCTGGAGTCCAGATGGTCTCACGCTCAACTCAGTGTCAGTGAGTTTGAGAAGATGTGGGGTAGTTTTTATGCATATTTTTTCTTTTCACTGATTATGCAATAATAAATCCTCTGACAGTGAGTGCTGTGATTAAAAGGATTGGAATTCCTCTCGTATATGTGTGAGAAGAAAAAGTTTAATTTTAACTAGTGGGTCTACCATTGGAAGAAGAGCTAGGAGAGGAGGTTGGAGATAAAGGAGTGAATGTGGAAACTCCAGAGTTCCTTTATCGAGGTTGAAGAACGTTCATGACCCTTGCATTTCAGCCACAGGAAAACACAAAAGTAAATATAAGCTTTATATTTCCTTCCACTCTCTATAAGGACTCATTCAAACAAGGTGATTTGATAATAGGAATGGTGTGTTTACTTATTTATTTTAATGCATTGAAAACGCATTAGTCAGTGGAAAAGCATAAAGACCGGATCATTTAGGAAACTGTTTTTGTTGTTCAAGTAAGGGGTAATTTTAACTTAGACTACAACGCTGGTAAGAAAGACAAGAGGAAGAGTACAAATAATTGATATGGTTTTGCTGTACTTAAGTAATTTGAATGAAGGCCTCATATTTGGACATATGTACAAGACACTCAATTCACAGTTTACTAATAGAAAAATATCAAGATTTAAACATATATACAACAATATAAAGTTTGAAATATGCAATACATGATGACTAGACACAAAAAAGAATGCCTTTCTTAGAAATGCATGCACCAGTGGTTTGGTGATTAATAAATATAAGGCTAAGAAACTGCCGGGGGGCGGGGGGTGGGGGCGGGAGAACAAGTGATTGCTGAGTTGTTGGCTGCATTGGAAAAAGGTCCAAGAAATGTTCAGTAATTAGGGAAGTTACTAAGAGATTTGAAGTGGAAGGTAAAACTGGAGAATAGAGCAATGTGGTTAGATAAGTCTTCCAGCATTTTATAGGCCTTGGTCTGGTGTGAGGATTAGGGAATTTTTCAACTAATTACCCAAATTATATAACTGTGGGGATTGGGTATATGAGAGATGATTAATATGGAGAAAATAAATCGATGTGGTTATGACTGCTCATTGATAGTCATATTAAACTGAGAGCAGAATTTTGGGTAATAGTGCATAGACAAACCGGGTAGGAATACAGCTTTTTGTTTGGTTTTCCCTCTTATTAGTGTGAAAGAAAGTGTGAAGAAAGTGTGAAGGAGTTTGGGTACTGTGAAAATCATAGAAAGTTCTTGGGTTTCTAGTGCACAGATAGCTTGCAAGATGCCCCATAAATACAGTTTGTTTGGCGTATTTGCATTGTAAATAAGTTAATGGAGATGTATCTGTGTAGCTAACAATGACCCTGCAGTTGATTGACAGCATAGTGTAGTCTTTGCATGCTTGCATTCTGAGAAGGCTATAGTTGGGACAGGGACTATAGCATGTGGGGTTAACCAGCCCCCACAACTAATTGCAGGTTTGGTAGGTGCAATCATAAGGTTAAGATATATAAAGATTATAGTAAAGTCATAGAGAATAGGAAAGATGGGAGACAGGAAGTGAAAGAAAGAAATCAGACACGTTTCATGGTAGCATGCTCACCTCAGGTGGGAGACGAGAAAGCAGAAGAGAGCTTTTATGAGGTTTTATTTCCAACCAAAGCTTATATCTCTTTGGGGGCATGCAAGCCACCTGATCATAGATAATGACCTGTCATAGGGAGGGGTTGTAATATACGCAATATAAGCAACAGGAGAGGGATGATCTAGGGGTGTACACGAAATAGTAAAAGGATGGAATAGGGGTACATATATGGCAAGATAGATGGACCCTAGACTTTGTCTAATAGCCTAACCTTAGTCATCTTTTAGTGGTCTCAGGCTTGCCTTTGGGCACTCCTTCAAGGGAACAATATCAGAAGGGAGTGGGCCCTACTTAGGGTGAGTCAGACTATACAGCTGGTTGCTTTAGTTGCTAATGCCCTTAAGGAGAATAACCTCTGACCTACTTTCTTGGACCTCCTAGTGTACAGTCACTTAATGGGTAGCAAGCAGCATCTGGGGTTTGGCGTATATTTGACTAAGCCAACTTGGGAGAAATCTTTCTGTATCCCACAATAGCAGTAGCCCAGTTTCAGGCAACATGGTTGCTTCAATTCAACACACTGGCTCAGTCAATATATTTGTTACCTGCCTGCCTGCCTGCATATGAGTATGGAGCCCCTGGGCATGAGGGAGAACATAGGTTTGTGGGTAAAATGTCCAGAGCATGCCAATCATTGTGATTTTCATTAGATATAGCCGAATCTAGCATGCAAGTTATCTAGAATTGCTGCAACAAAAATACTACAGAAGACTGGCTTTGAAGGTCAGATGTTTATTTTCTCACATTTTGCGATGCTAGAAATATGAATACGAGGTCCAGGTTCTAGGTAAAGAAAGCTGTTCCTTTCATTGTCTGTTCTGAAGGAAGGTCTTTATTATTATTCAGTTGGAATCTTTGGTTCCTAGATCTTAATGTACCTTGGCACTTACCTTCTCCCATCTCCATTTACTGCCCTGTTTTCCTAATCTACTATCTTATATATCAAAAGAAATTGCTTTAAGGCACTGATACTGTTTCATTAATACAAGAAGGTCAATTCCTTCCCAAATGGGATTTTAATAACAGGTATAGAGGATTGGATTATGCTGTACATGTCTTACAACACAGCTCAATTAGAAAGAGACAAACAATGGTGAACCATTGAACAGATTTGTATAAGTGAATGCTACAATTCTATTCAGTAGAGTGGCACAGGTTCTCTATTAAGATAGAGTTGTAAAGGACTTTAAAACAAATGTCTGTTACAGCTGTAACAGAGTCCCCAAAATAAGAAGTTTGGTGGAGTGAACTACTCAGTGGAGTCACTCCAGATCCCGATTCCATCTAATTGGTGCCTCTTTGTCCATAGAATCAAAGCAAGTTCACCCTTGTCCACCATACTGCAGGAAAGCTGGGAGTGAGGGAATGGAAGGGAATGTCAACATCAAACAAAAAAGAAGGGGAGGGAGTATAGTCTTTCACTGAGTAATCATGTGCTTAGCTTAAACTTAGGGTATCTATAGGAATGCATACCCCAATATAGGGACAATAATACCTGAATCATAGGAAGAAGTGATAAAATTCACTAAAGGAAGACTCAGCAGTCGTTCTCACTACGTGACAAGTCTTACACTCAGTGCTACTTTTTTTAGCGGCAATCTTAGACACTCTTAAGATGACCTTATGCGTACATATCACACCCTTGAATTTCCTTACTTTGCTTTTAAGAATTATTTCAGATTCATTACAAATGCAAATTATATTAATCTCCAAACTTTTTTTTTTTTTCTGGTCATGCATTCAACATATGCACATGAAGTTAGCTAATATATGCTAGGCACAGTGCTTAACAAATGAGCTTCGTGTGTTCACCCAGTTTGTCAATATTATATGGGATCATTGAGTCATGAAATCCAGAGATATTAATTGATTTAACGAATATTTGTAGATCACATACTTCATGACAGTGACTACTATTGATACAAGGGAAGCAAACTGAAGAAAATAGAAGATACATAGAAGAACATATATTCCATCAGTGAGACATGCAAGAAACACATTTAAAACTAACCCTATGCTGTGATCAAATTTCAAATCAAAATAAAATTGACTGGCAACTCTTAACACACTATAAGACACCAACACCATAGAATTGTCCCTGTGGGTTTCCAAGACGACAATTATTTATGGGAATAGAAAGCCCTATCATTCTCTTGAGGACCAGCTCATGGTTTTTGAATCACAGACCTTGTAGATCACATCCCAATGCATAACACTGCACTGCCAGAGCTTGTCTATTGTGATTACTATCTAAAAAACCAAACATGCCACCAGTCACTTTGTCAAACTTCAGTGGCTTCTGTGTTGCTGTGATACCAGAAGTTGTGTCAATAGCATTTCAAATGCGAGTGGGATCACCCAGACTGAATAGGTTTGGTTCAGAGGAGCTTCTAGACTAAGAACAGTGAACAACTCAGCTGCCCAAGTTATAAGATGTAGACACTGAAAACTTTAAGCATAGCTTTAAAACACTGTCAGATACTGATGGCCTAATGAATGGAAGCAGAACTTTGCCAGAGATAGTGCCAGAGGATGGGCCCCTCAGATCTAAGACCACTTGAAATATGATGTTCGAGGAAGAGGCTGCTCTCTCAGAGCAGAGTCGACCATGGTGATATGAAGTATGTAGATTAGACTCTTAGGTATCTTCAGCTGCTGCTGGGACATGACTCAAGGTAAGAAGATATGCTGATAAAAAAATCTGCTAATGACTGGAATTTGGAATGTGTGAAGTATGAATTTAAGAAAATTGGAAATTGTCAAAAATGAAATGGAATGCATAAAGATCAATACCTAGACATTATTGAGCTGAAATGGATTGGTATTGGGCATTTTGAATCAGAAAATCATATATTATACTATTTTGGGAATAATACAATAAAGAAGAATTGCATGGCATTAATTGCCAAAAGTGACATTTCAAAATCAACCTTGAAGTTCAATACTTTCAATCATAGGATTGTATTTAGCCAGCTTAATGGAAATACAAATATTATAGCTATTACTCAAATTTATGCACCAACAATAAAAGGTATTGATTAAGAAATTGAAAAATTCTACCAATGACTTCCTACATCATTCATTATGTTGTCCAAAGCATGAAGAGAAGATGGGAAGAATACATAGAGTCTCTGTACCAAAAATAATTTGTGGACATTCCACCATTTCAGAAAGTAGCATATGAGTATGAACCAATGGTACTGAAGGAAAATGTTCAGTGCACTGAATACATGAGTCAAATTAAGGTTCTCGGAACTGATGGAACACCAATGGAAATGTTTCAGAAAGCTGAAGAAGTATTGGAAGCACTCACTCATCTATGTCAGTAATTTGGAGTATAGTTACTTGGTCAACTGCCTGGAAGATATCATATTTGTGTCCATTCCAAAGAAAGCTTATCCCAAATAATGCTTATACAATAGAATGATATCATTGATATCACACATAAATACAATTTTGCTTAAGACCATGCAACAAGGATTAAAGCAACATGTTGCGAGGGACCAGCCAGAAGTTTAGGCACCATTAAGAAGAAGATGAGGGAACAAGGGGTTTACTTGCATTTCATTGATTATGCAAAGCCATTCAACTGTGTGGATCATAACAAACTGTGGATAAACTTGAGAAGAATGGGAATTCCAGAACACATCATTGTGCTCACGAGTAACATGTACATGGATCAAAAGGCCGTTATAAGAACGTAACAAGGAAATACTGCATAGCTTAAAATCATAATAGGTGTGCATCATGATTGTATGCTCTTACCATACTTATCCAATCTGGACACTGAGCAAATCATCAGAGAAGCTTTACACAAAGACCTAAAGGGAGTGAGAACAGGAACCCTGAAACTATTTGGTAGATAATTACTGCAGAAAGAGGAAACAGCTAAGGCAAACGTCTTGAGTCATCTTATGGATAGAAAAGAGTGAGCTGATCTAAAATTAGGTTAGAAACTCTGTGTAGAATCAGATCATGTCAATCTGTATTCTAAAGTATGAAAAGAAGCCATGCCAACGTGGTCTCTAATTTAGCTGAAATCTTTCATTACTTAAGCTATAAGTTTTATAGTTTAAAGTTCACATTGTCTATTGTGTCACAGTTCACATATCCCTAATGGGGAGTAGAAAAAGGGTGTGCGGGAGAAGGAAGTGACATTGTAGAGAGGGTCATCGCAGGCAAAGCTTTACTGACAGTATGAAAAGGAAAATTTCTTTCATCATATGTATGGTGGTCGTGGGAGAAAATAATGAGTGTGAATCCAGAACCTCTACTGGGACCTCTGCTACTCTTTTTCATATTTAAAATTAAATGTTGCAATGAATAGTAAACATTAAGTATGGTATGAAAGTGTAATTATCACCATTTACTCTTTCATAAGTGCAGAATATAAATTGAGAAATCACCTGGGAAAGTTATTTAGCAATATAGAATTCAGTTTAAGATTCTTATTTTCTAAAACTTTATTATAAGGAGAACTCACATATGCTAACAAATGAATGTACAAAGATCTATGAATATTACTTTAGTAAATCAAAAATGAAACCACCAAAAGCCAAAAAAGCAAGAATAAGAAATATTGCCATACTCGTATGATGCAATGCTATATAATTATAACAGAGGACGTGGTGTATATACTGCAGCATGATCAGCTCCTGATGGATAATAAAAAATGACATTTCAAGTTGCATAATGATACATAAAATGATATGTGTACATTTCAGTTTATAAAAGGACAAGTGCTGCATTTCACGAATACATATATATGTAGAAAAAATATACAATATGTAGGAAAATTCACAATATTTCCAAGTATAATAAGAAATTGGATTAGAGGCTTAAACAGGGATTAAGCATTTTAACAACTCGAGCAATTGTTAGAAGTGCTCAAAAACTTTGCCAGCATGTCTGGTAGATCATCTGGGTATTTTGTTTTTGTTTTCTAAACTGGGCAGTGAATCCAAAGATATGTTGGCAGACATAGTTTACTCTATTTCACAGAATAGTATATAACAGTATAGTACCAAATAACAGAAAAATCAATAAACATAAGAAGGTCACTTAATGTAAGTACATTATAACATTAAAAGAAATCAACAAATATGAATGAATACAGCACATCCAAAACCTTAAACATCAAGTCCATTCAAAGTCACGGCTACTCCGAATGTGCAGACCAGAGCTGCACAACCCGGGAGTCCAAAGCCGTGGTCGTGTGGAGGCTGATCTCCAGACTTTTTATCTGAGGTGTCTCTGCATGGGTTTGAACTTGCACTTTTTCCACTAGTATTCAACTACTGAGCCATTTGTATCAGCTGGGTACTCAATATCATAAATATATTTCCACTAAATAAATAAATTCTCCATGTACTGTCTCATTATGTTGAAATATGTCAATTGGTGTTCTGTCAAAACTTGGGGCCTTATTGTTTTTCCAAGTGCCTTAAGTGGACCTGGGATATTGTCCTTCGATGGTGTTAGACTGGGTTCTCTACAGAAGTAAAACCGATGACACTTATTTGTGCATGTACACAGAACGGCATTTACAGCAAGAAATGGTTTACACAGTTGTAGAAGCATGTATATCTAGTCTGGTTAAAGTCCATGACTCAAAGGCCTGTTGAAACAGGAAGCAGGAGGGTGGTGAAGTAGAATGAGAGAATCAAAGTTCAGCAGTCTGCTGATGGCTCCTGGGATCTGCGGGTGGGAGGTCAACAAACAGATGCAAGACACAGATCCACTGGAAGTGCCGCGTTCCAACTGCTTGCTTGGTGTAATGGTTACGAGTTGGGCTGAGATTTGCATGATCAGTAGTTCAGGGTCACCTGTGGTCCAGCAGCTCCATGGGAGAGAGACTAGACTTTCCACTCTCATAAACAGCTACATGGTCTTCAAAACCCACAGGGGGTCACTATGAGTCAGCATTAACTCCAGCGCAGTGAGTGAGATAGATATTCCACTACAACTGTTGGCTGCACACAGTGTTGATTTCATGGTGTGTGATCCCACCATGGAGTTGATTTCACTGCGTTAGATCACACCATGGGAGAATACTGCCAACTGAGAACCATGTCAAGTTGCAAACCTAACACTGGTTCTTGATCATGTGCTGTGTGTTGAAATGGCTGAATGTAGATTCATTATTTTTGAGACAATGATCCTATAATTCTTTCCATAGTTTTGGATGTTTCCTACATCATTTAATATCTTGCCCAAAGAATCTTTCAGCATTTCAGCCCAAGGCTTGTTTTCTCTTCTCTTCAGTATTTTCAGATGAAGTCCTGTTGAGTATGTTCATCCATTTTGTTTTTTTAATTCCAGATCTTTGCACATTTCATGATAATATTTTGTCTTTTCAAACTGTTCTTTTGAAAATTTCTGTTCCATTATTTACTTCATTATTTCTTCCATTTGCTTTAGCTATACTCTACATTCAAGAGCTTATTTTACTTTTCTCATATCTCCCTTGTGTTTTTCTTCTTATACTTGTAATCACTTTTTTTCATTCTGCATTTATGATTTCATTCCACAATTAAATATTACCTTCTAACAAAAAAATCAACAGAATCAATAGAACAAATTTCATGAGAGATTGAAATGTTCTATCCTTTTGAGTGGTTTTATTTCTATTGTGATTTAGGCAAAATGTCATTCTCTTTGTTGTCAGTTGGTTGCTATGGATTTGGCTCTGGTCATGGATCACTTAGCGATAAAAGAACAAAATGACTTCTAGTCCCATAATACCGTTATGATTTTCTATATGTTTGAGCCCATTGTTTTGGTATCTGTGAAGGCCTCTTTTGTTTTTACTGACCCTTTAATTGCCAAACATGATGTCTTTGTCCAGATATGTGTTTCTCCTAATGCCTTGTCAAACATAAGTGGGCCAAAGTTTCACCAGACTCACTTCTTGACACATTCTGGTGTGTTTCTTCCAAAACAGATTTATTCATTCTTTTGACAGTACACAGTGTAATCAATATTCTTCACCAATGCAGAAGGAGAGTTTCTATATTTGAATTGTGGTGTGGGAGAAAGATCTTTCCTATAAATATTTAAAATTCCATTGTTGAAGTTTGTGCATCTCATTGGCTACATGTGTGCTTCCTTCCTAGAGGAGTTGTTGGTATGTGAAGCATGAAGAGCTGCACAATCTCAACATATTTTCAAGCTATTGCCTTTACTGTAAATTTTGGCATGTACTCTGACATTTTTAAAACTTATTTTTAGTGCATATTTTGTTCTCCATTCAGCCACATAGTACTATTTAAAGTAAACATGCTATCTTTTTCTGTTCAATTTTTAAACAGTATTTGACTCTAAATGTGTACAGTTTTATGTATACAACATATAATTAAAATGCATTATACTAACTACTGAATAGATTATTAACTGTACTCGTTTAGATTACATAATTTAGAAATTATGTTCTTCCATAAATGAAGAAAATATTATCATCCTAAAATATATTTATGTAAACCAGTAGTAAAATTGACACTTACAAATAATTCTTATAATTTTCAAATTCATCAGTAAATCTTTTCTTGTTTTATAACTAAATTATTAGTTTTTCAGGTGATGACATCTTATAATAATAGGCCAAGGAAACCATTATATCTGGAGTGAAGCCTGTACACCTGGCAGCACATCCTACCAAGTGAGACAAAGTTATTTCTAAAGTCATATGGAAGGCATGGGAGAAATTAGAAAAAAGTCTGTGGTCCAAACTGATGAAAGAGATCGCTTTGTTGGAAAAAAATGTTTGACTTTACCATCCCAAAGTCCTTGGGGAAATGATATTACGTCTGACATACAAGAGCAACAATAAAGAACAACAGCATCTACACAATGCAGTTATTTTAATTCTAGTGCTCTTTTTTCACTGTCATTACTGTAAAACTAGAAAATACCTAACATAACTATTTAGAAGTATGTGTGTGATGAATGTTAATTGATGCCCTTCATAGTTTTATTCCAGCTGCTTCAGGGTTTTCCCATTCAAGTCTTTTTAAAGACAGAAAGCAACCTACTTATCTAAATGTGTCTAATTAGCAGATGTTAACGGAAGCATATCAGACTCAAGTTCATGTTTTTTCCACTTTTCATTGTCCTGTATTTGTCTGGGTACTTTAGAGAAACAAATCAACATAAATGCATGCATAAGAGAGAGTTTTATATAAAGGTTAAGTATACATCAAGAAAACATCCCAACTCAGTGTTACCCTAACTCACAAGTCCAAAATTAACCCATATGTCCAACACCAATCCACAAAGTCCTCCTCCATCTCACAAAACACACACTATGATGTTGACTGCAGTAGGAAAGCCAAATCAGTAACTGTGTCAGCATCTCAGCACTGGCAGGGGTCTCCACAGGGCTGCTCCAGTGCCCAGGGCTGCATCAGGGTAAGTCCATGGGCTTCTCCTTGGGGATGTCATGCAGGAAGTGAACCTTGCCAGCTGAATGAGGGAACTGGCTAAGGCAGCTGCACCCTTGTCCGACCATCACAAAGCAAGAGACCCGAGAACTCAAAAGGAGAGGCTCACGATGCCATTTATCCCTCTGCATTTCAACTAACCCCACATGTGTTGACCGGCCAGGTTGGCATAATAAACTAACTATCTCAGTCCTTCATGTAATATTCAGGAATGCAGCTGATTACATTATAATTCTGCTGCATGGACAAGCAAAAAAGTTTTATCTTTTATCGGGAATCGTTTGAATTAATTTGACAGAAATAAAGTTAATGTAGCTCAAAGCAGATGTGTACTTTCAATCAAATGAGCCATACATTTTGATCCAATGCCTACAAAAACGTACTCAACTGCTCCCAAGAGAGAGTAACATTTGGTGAAACTGCTTATTTTATCACAAATAAGTTTATAATAGTGTTGCATATATGTCATACATTTAAAAAATATATTATTCGCACAGGGCCCCTCATATTCTTGACTACATAGGATGGTTTAGAATGCTTCTCCATGCAGGAATCTTACTGGAATTGGGTAAAACAAATTGGACTTGTCCTAATACAGCAATGAGTTGTTGTTGTTAAGTGCCTTGGAATATATTCCAAATCATAGCTATCTTGTGATACAACAGGAGGAAATATCACCTAATTCAGTGCCATTCTCTCCTGATGAGATAGTTAAGGTTTATTGTGCCAACCTAGTTGATAAACACGTGGGATTAATTGAAGGGTGGAGAGATAAATGGCTTGGTGAGCCTCACCTTTTGAGTTTTCGGGTCTCTTGTTTCTGATGGTCAGACCAGGGTGTAGCTGTCTTAGCCAGTTCCCCGCTTCAGCTGGCAAGGCCCTCTTCCTGCAAGACATCCCTGAGGAGATGCCACATGGACCTACCTTGATGCAGCCCTGGGTGCTGGAGCAGCCGTGTGGAGACCCCTGCCAGTGCGGAGATGCTTACAAGTTCCCTGATTCTGCTTTCCTCCTGCTGTCAGCATCATTGTGTGTGTTTTGTGAGATGGAGGAGGACTTTGTAGAGCAGTGTCGGACACATGGGCTAATGGTGGACATATGGGCTTGGGCATCACTGGGTTGGGATGCTTTCTTAATGTACACATACCCTTCATATAAATCTCTGTCTTATACATATGAGTTCCTGTAGATTTGTTTCCCTAGTTTACCCAGACTGACACACTTGATAATCTGTCTAAAATGCATGAGATGAAATCTTACCATGCTAGCTTCTAATTAACATTCTGGTTTTACTTCTTCCAAGACAACTTTGTTTTCTCTTTTTCTTTCTTTCTTTTGTTTTAAATATTAATTACCATATATTTATATTTTTTTTGTTTTTTTGGAGTTTTATTTCTTCTAATCATTTTATTAGGGGCTCATACAACTCTTATCACAATCCATACATACATCAATTGATCAATTGCGTAAAGAACATCTGTACATTCATTGCCCTCATCATTCTCAAAACATTTCCTCTCCACTAATACTTTCAATATTGGTTGCCAGCACAATGTTTCAAATGCATCGGTTCTTCTTCAGGTTTCTTAGTCAATGTCCAACTTTCACATGAGGAGATAGAAAATATTCTTCCTGTGTCAGGAACACCTTAGTCCTCAAACTGACATTCTTGCTCTTCAACACTTTAAAAATGCTAACCCATGGAGCAGATTTTCTCAATGCAATGTGTCATTTGAACTCGTGGCTGCTACTTCCTTGAACATTGACTGTGGATCCAAGCAAGATGAAATCCTTGATGACTTCCACCTTTGCTATGAGTTCTCGCTGCCATCAAATGGATGCTGACTCATTCATAGTCACTTTGCAGGACAGAATAGAAATGACCCTCTTGCTTTTCAAGACTGTAACTATAGGAGTCAAAAGACATATCTTTCTCCCATGGAGTGGCTTGTGGTAATTTTAACTGGTGAACTTGTGGTTAGCAGTTAAATATGTAATTCACTATGCTACCATGGCACATCACTATAAATTAAGAGGAGTTATTATCGTCTTGATTTTACAGTAACCAAACTCATTGCCACTGAGTTAATACCTACTCACAGTGACTCTATCAGGTCCTTCTTTCGCCCCCTTATTTTCTTGCATGAATGTGTTTCACACTAATCTCATAATGTTATTCAATCTTTTTTTTAAATTGATCACAGTATCCAATGTCTTTGAAGAAAAGTAGTATCCAATGTGTTTGAAGAAAATAATGAACTTTCCAAATTGAAAATATATTTTGTAGATAATGTACTAGTGTCCTGGTGTCACTGGTGGCAGAGCGGGTCAAGAGTTGGACTACTGACTTCAAGGTCAGTAGTTCAAAGCTGACAGTAGCACTGTGAGGAAAGGATGAAGCTATGTATACCAGTCAAGATTTATAGCCTCCAAAATCTAGAGGGGTTGATCCACTTTGTCCTAGAGCAGTGATTCTCAACCTCCCTAATCCTGCAACCCTTTAACACAGTTCCTCATGTTCTGGTGACACCCCCCCAACCATAAAATTATTTTTATTGATACTTCATAACTGCAATTTTGCTACTGTTATGAATCAGGCGACCCCTGTGAAAGGGTCGTTTGATCCCCACAGGGGTCCAGACCCACGGGTTGAGAACCACTGTCCTAGAGGGTCATGATGAGTCAGAATAGACTTGATGATAAGGGGTCAACATAGACATACAGTATTGCTGTTTATTAACATTTTCCTGGGAATAGCAAAGAAATGTAGATTTTAAAAAGTTGGAGCTGTGCAAAGCTCATGTTACCTCTTGCTTTGCCTTTAAACAGGAGCTTTGCCACCATTCTATTTTCACCTTCAATTCTCCCTGGACGCAAGTCTATTTCATGTGTGCAATTTATCAGCTAAGCTAGCAACTGTGGTGCTGGGGATTGGCCACATTTGTGAATACAACAAACTATTTAATAATCATTCTGCACCATGTAAAGCAACTTATCAAGAGCACATTTTAGCAAAATGTAGTTTATATGAATAAAAGATAAGCAATTAAACCAATGGCTGAAAGCTAATTCATCAATCATGTGCTGTTGCTATTAGGTGCCATCCTGTAGTGCTGATTCATGGAGACCTTGTGTAGAAGAAAGAAAACATTACACAGTCCAACTGCCCCACAGTCACTGCTGTCCCTGAGGCCATGATTGTAGCCACGAATCACGTAGGATGTCTTCTTTTCTCCTTCTTCCTTCCTTCCTTCCTTCCTCCCTTCTTCCTTCCTTCCTTGACTTTGGGACTTTTCCCTGCTAGTGACATGTTCAAAGTAAATGAGATAAAGTCTCACTGTCCGTATTTTCCATGAGCCTTCTGACTGTACTTCTTGTAAGCAAGGTTCCTTTAGTCTTCTTGCTCTCCCCCTGCCACCAGTCAATGCTGACTCATAGCGACTCCCTGGGAGTTTCTGACACCGGAACTGTTGACAGGAGTAGAAACTCTGTTTTTCTCCACAGAGCTGCTGGTGGTTTCCAAGGGCCAGTCATAAGACTAGCAGCCCACCCTAGAACCATTACACCTTGAAGTGCATGGTATTTTCCATATTCTTTGTCAGCACCATAATTCACGATAATTCAAATGTTCTCCCTTATTCTCTGTCTAATCCATTACATACTGCTTCTTTTTAGAGGAAGTTGTGATTCTTTTATTATGATCAAATCTAGAGGCTTCTTGAGTTTCTGGGGCATAAAATATATCCATTTTCCAATATCGACGGTAGTAGAAATAACACTTAGAAATTTACATGTGTTCCTATAACTAACTTAAAGTTAAAATCAAACTCTTTGCCAACCAGTCCATGCTGACTCATAACGACCCTACAAGAGAAGGTAGAACTTCACCTTTGAGCTTCTGGGGCTACAATTGTTTACATTAGTAGAAAGCCCCATCTTTGTCCCACATAGTGACTGGTGGTTTCAAACTGCCAACCTCATAGCCTAATGTGCAACCAGTAAGCCTCCGGGGCTCCTCCTATGGTATTTTCCTAATCTCATTCACATAATTTACTATGATTAAAAAAAACAAACAAGTTCATAGTTCCAATGTAAAATGGCTACCAATCATTAAACTTGGCCATTGAGTTGATAGTGACTTATGGAGACTCTATTGGGCAAGGTAGAACCAGACTGTAACTGTTCACAGGAGTAGAAAGCCTTTCTTTCTCCCATGGAGCGACTGGTGGTATTGGACTGCTGGTCTTGTGGATCGGCGGAATGCATAACCATTGTACCACCTACTGCATGTTAAATGCAATGTTCTTATTTCAAAGAATTAATTAAATAAATCGCATCTGTGTTTATAGCGAGGCTATAGTAAAACTCATTTAAGATTTGAATATGAGATCAAGAATATGTCTCGAGTGAATTCCATTGAGTGGATTCCAACTCATTGGGACCTCTTAGCATATATTGATTTCTAATACTGTATTTTGTTTCTTCCTAATAGGACTCTAATAGCCTTGATTTACTCATTTGCTTTTCATCATATAACAAGAAAGGCCATTCACAGGCCTGATTTTACCACCTCTAGTGAAGGTCTTTGCTAAAATCAGAAATGCCTTCAATTATGGCATACTTGTTTCAGTTTCCAAACTGTTCTCCAAACTTAGTATGAAATGTGACTTGCAAGGGACTATCAACCTTGTTTTAATTTGGGAATATTTTTTAGAAACCTACAAAGTTATCCACATGAAATATCAAAGGAAGAAAAGCATTAAATGAAGCTATCAATAACCATAAATGTATATTGTCTTTAATGTTTCTAAAGCTAGTGACGGGAAAGCACTCCACACTTCAGGGAAAGTATATTGTAGCAGAAACGACAAAAGGGCCAACAGGAATCAGTGTGTGATGCTTTACTGTTTGGCAGATTGGCTGATGAATTAAAGGGGGAAAAAGTATGGAGAAGCAATATAAAGGATTTCTGAGATAAAAATTATTTTTCTTTGCCTTAAATATAAATATATATATATATTTAAATTTGCTGTGAAAAATATTGCTGAAGATAAAGCAAGAACCAGATTTAATGTACTGATAAAATTACAATAGAAATATATATTTATATATATGTCATTGCTTTACCAAGGTCAAGTAAAAATTATATCTGTAAATTTACTTGCAAAATGAAAACATGATACTGTGTTATTGTCATGAAACTATCTAGGTATTAATTAGGCATAATTAGATGGGAAGGCATAATTAGGTCCAGTGCAGGAGATGCGTATGGTACCTACAGATACATGCAGTTAGATGATGAGCACCTACTATATTTGGGAAAATCAAAGTGGTACATGCAAATATGAAGAGATTAAATTAATGGTTTAACCTCTTCCTTCTTAAAACAATAAGCATTATAGGAATATATTGACAATTAGGAAACACAATCATTTCATTTGACCCCTCTTCAGCTCATTCCCCTTTCTAACTTGGTAATTATGCAGTGACAGCAATGTCAGCTGACTGTCCTGATCCACGGTCCATTCATTCCAGAGCAGGGGTCCACAAACTTTTGAGAGTAAAGAGCCAATTCTAACCCTCACAACAATTTAAAAGTTATTAGAGAGCCATAAATACATTTTTACAAATGAAATCACCATTATCTGAATAATATCCTTTAAAATTTTCCCCATTTTTCTTTAAAGGCACATATACATACCCAAAGAGCACATATGGATCAAGAGCCACAGTTTTCTGACCCCACTGTAAAGGATTCATATTGCTGGACAGGGAGGTCAACCTGATGCTAGGTGTTCTAAGGACTACTGGCAGTGTCATGTCTAAGGGCTGGCTGTCCACCATTTAATAGGGGGTTTTAATCCGGGAGAAAGACTATAACTTTGGAAACCCCAGAGGCACTTCTACTCTGCTCTGTAGGACCACAGTGAGTTAGAATGTACTCACAACAATGGATTTTGTGTTTTTAGATGTTCTGGTTAAAGCAATTATGGAAACCAAGACACTTACTCTTTTGATTTTACTTTCAAATATTAAAGACCCAGACTCAAAGATAAGTACTTCCCCATTTAAAATAGAGTGGAGACTAAGGTTAGGGAAAGTTAAATATACTGTAGGTAACACAACAAATTAACTGATACAGGACTCAGAGAATAGCTGTAGATATCCCAAATCCATGCTCTTTATTAGTAATAGAATATTAGCATTAATTTATACTTTAATAATGATTTATGCTATTTAAAATAAAAACAGAACTTCATATTTGGTTTTATCTGTATTCATTAATTTAGTTTTTTTTATTAATTAGGAAGTCTAGCATTGGATAGATTGCGAAACTTTCTTAAGGTTATTGTTTTAAATAGAATATGAGTATATAACAAATTATCTTAACAAATAGATTTAAATATGATACTAATTTTAAGGAAATCATGTCAACCATACTCAATTAGATTTTAATGTTTTGTTTTCAGCTAATCATTTCCATTTCTGTCATGTGTCAGTGAAGGTTGAGGTAATGAGGAGAATGCGAGGCAGAGAAACAGCCTCACTTCAAATGGCCTGGAGCACAAGCTCCACACAAGACTTAGAGACTCACTGTGAGTTGGTATGGGTGAGTGTGGTTGTTGGTGTCATGTGTAGAATCAGAGAAGGTTATTTTACTAAAATGTGCAATTAATGATCAGACATTGGGGTGCAAATAATAGTCATGTAATAACTTGATGCATGAGAATCAACATTATTAACCAAAAAACCCCAAACAAACACCATACTGCTGCCAATTTGATGATGACTCTTAATGACCCTATGGAACACAATACTACTAATTGCCTCTGTGAGTTTCTGAGACTGTAACTCTTTACAGGAGGAGTTAGCCTCAGTTTTCATCAATTCTGATTGAAGACATTCGTACACATTTTCAATTTCATCACTCTGAGGATGGTACAGGACTGCCACAGCATGTCCTTCGGGTTTGGGTCAGGTCAGTATGGGTCAGACCTGGCTTGATGGTACCTAACGACAATAACAGAATTGTAAAGTGTAGTCGACTCTGAACTTTTGTTTTCTCCGTGCTTAAAACCAGCCACTTTATCCTGCTCTTTTTCCACTAGGCTCTGACTGAGATATAAAAGGTGGATTAATTCCAATAAAGTATGTTCACTTCTGTGCCCTATGAAACATAATCCATTTCTAACTGATTGGCCGATTTTTACTTTCCCAAAGTGTATGCATGGCCTCTTCAAGCATCAGCAGCACTGGGAATGCCCAAATAGCTGGTGCATCTGGATGGACTAATCCAAAGCAGACTGATGGATATGGCTTAGGCACCTTCAAAACAGAGTTTTACCACATTTATTTTGCATGTTGTAATTCCTAATCTGAAGTTTAGTGGCTTTAACATTAAGCAATTGCTATTTCCTGCTCTTTTTCCACCATTCCTACCTATCAAGTATTTTCATTCTCTTAGCCATGCCTACAAGTCAATTAAAAGCCAAATAAAAATATTCCATTGCAAGAGACATTTGTTCTTTGATATTCCAAGTTAAACACATATGCACATTTCTTCCTTAACCACATCCAAGTTCATAATCTTTATATTGATATTTTAATTGATGAACATTATTTTTGTAGCTAAAGAAAATATGATCTGATATTTCTTTTCTTAGATAACTGTTTTAGATGCTTAATGATTAATTTAAATTCTGGATATTGAATATTTGATAATTCAATTGTGCTTTGTTGATTCCACACATACTTAAATTAAAAGCACCCATTCTTAAATAAATAAATTTAAGTTTCAATGACATGTATTCCCTGTGATTCTCACATTTCTCTCACACTGTTTTATGTAGCATATGTTGCAGATATGTAAAATTACCAAATAATTTTGATATTGAGTTTTCTGGCTTCCCATAAAATACTGCAAACATGTTTCCTATCTATTAAAAAATAGTTTCTAGATGATGTAGTCCACAATTCAATATTTATATGTCAGTGACCTCACATTTTCATATAGCTTGGAGTCCCAACTAAAGCAATTTCCTAATGAATTGCTTTACCAGCAACTTCTTAACCTCTTTAAATAATTCCTCCCGAAGGGATAGAACATTATCTTAGAGAGGAATTCTGCCTCATAGTGAAAGCGATAGATGGGTAGATCTTGATCCTAATGTGGGTCAGGGTGAATAAATCGTTTTCTAGAGTGAACTTGTGTGGGTCACATTAGCTTTTTAAGTGCCATAGGTTACAAGTTAACACTAAGAAAGACAATTTACCAAGGCAGTGCCAGGGAATCATTCATTTTGTTCTACTTGGCTGCCTATGTTTTTTATTCTTTCTTTTTTGTTGCTTTAAACTGCCTCCTCCCCACAGCTAGTATATAAACTGCAGTTAATTAAGCCCAATTTGTTTCATGAACAGATACACAGATAATCTCTTCCTGATTTATGGCAGAAGAATAGCGGTCCTTCTATGGGGAACTATCATTTGCTTTGAAAAATCCTGTACCTCTGAAAGTATATAGACTAAGCATTTGTGTTATAGTTTAATGTAACCAAGACATTTCGCTAATAAACCAAAACAACAACAACAAAACTCACTACCAATGAACTGACTGTGGCCCATAGTGACCCTATAGGACAGGGTCAAACTGTGTCTGTAAGTTTCTCAACTTCACAAGAGTCGAAAGTCTCATCAGTCTCCTGCGAAGCTGGTGGTTTTGAACTGCTGATCTTGTGATGAGCTGTCCAATGCATAACCATTACATCCCCAGGGCTCCCTTAATGATATAAATCATATTAAATTATATAATGTATCCTATTGCGTAACTATATTCATATTAACCTTGAATTTAAAAACATTTGTATGGGATCTATTATTTCTACATTTTATTAATGCAGCTGGAATTGAGTCTTAAAGTCATGGCATAAAAACACTTTGTGTTCGTATGTGTGAATTAGTTCAACCAGGAGCTTATCTAATGTAGCATGTGCGGTTTTATGTAAGAGCTTCTTTAGATCGATACTGTTGTTTTCCTTATGTGCTACCCACTACATAGTTGAATTACCTGCTATGATTTGGTATTGGAGATACTTTGTAACCCTCGCTAAATAAGGGCAGTCACATTGAGAGTACTCTAATGAGGGCAGTGGTCAGCTTTGTCATTCTGTCAGTCGTAATGTGTGCCATCTCAATAGCAAGAAGAGGAATTCCCAGGACCATCATGAGGAAAACACAACAACCCCAAAACAAAAACAAGAGCTGAGTGTGTGTGTGAGCTTTATGAGTGGAGGGTGGCAGAGTAGCAGCAATAAGATCATGAGACAAAGCAGCCAGCTTTCTAGCCAATGGAACAGATAAAGCTGTGTTGCTACAACAGGAGACTGACTTGCAAAACGGGGTGCCCTCTGAGCATTTACCAGTGCTAGGGGACTTTGTAGCCAGGGAACAATGTAGCTGAGAGGTCGATGGCCAGACAGAAGTACTTTGCTGTGAAGACATTTCAGGCAAAAAATTCTTAATTTTTCTTATCTTGACTTGTAACCTGTTGTCTTCCCTAATGAAAACAGACTCACGGCCATCAATGCTGACTCATAGTTCCTCCCTGGGGATTTCTGAGGCTGTAAATATTTATGGGAATGGAAAGCCCAGGCTTTCTAACATGGAGCTACTGGTGGTTTTGTGCTGCTGATCAAGGGGATCATAATGGTACCAGGGCTCCTGCATAAACCCCTATAATTGTGCATTTGACATGACCACTGCGCTGGAATCTCAAACTCATCAGACAAGTAGGGTGCCCTGGGTAGGTGTCACCTGTTGTTGACAGTGAAACATAAAGAAAGTTGGGGGATGGTGGTATCTGTGAGCTCTACCTTGTGGGATGTCACCTTGGGATAGGGTGGGATTGGCTTCCCCTCTCTACTGAGGTTGGATTAGCCCTGTTGGGGTGCCTACATGATTCCCACAGCAAAATAAGTAAATTTATCCTTTAAAAATAAAATTAAGTGTTTATAATATAAAAGTTTAGTCCATGAGTAATTAGATTAATTTCACTAAAATTATAGAAAATTTGGCTATGTTCTTGAAGAGTTGATAGCTTCAATTTATACCTTTAATTTGTGAAAAGTAGCTGTTAGAAGACATAACACTTTCCTGAACACTGTTTTTTAATTAGTTATAAATACAATA
>NW_022111373.1:132952157-132964176 GCF_000313985.2 Echinops telfairi
TATGTTGTGTTCATGGATTGATGAATAATTGGAACTAATAAAATTGGAAGCCTTATCAATATTCTATATGTTCAAATTCTCAGGTAACTAATATTATTTTTTAGGTTCTAAAATGATGCATCAAAAGACATGAAGAAAAAAATAAACGATTTTCAAAAATGAATACGCTAACCCTAATTCCCCTTGCATTCCTCTTTTAGTAATTTATTAGTAAATTACTAATTCCCCTTGCATTCCTTTTAGTAATTTATTAGTAAATTACTAATTCTCCTTGCATTCCTTTTAGTAATTTATTAGTAAATTACTAATAGAGTATGAATTCCAGAAACTTATTTTGATAATATGTTTTACCACTTTTTATAAACTCTCCAAGTAAATACATATGGACCATAATATATGTTTGCTAAGTAATTCACATACTTTTTTTTTCAAAACCATTTTATTGGGAGTTAATATAGAAATCATATCATTTCATAGTTCAATCACATCAAGCAGTATTGTATAATTGCTACCACAATCTGTTTCAAAACCTCTTCTCCTTTCTGAACTCATTAACATCATATCTTGTTTATCCACCAGCACCACCACCACGGTACACTGTACCTGCCGCCCCCTCCAAAAACCCCCCAAATGTATTCTACTTGCTGTCCCTATAGGTTCATCAACCCTGGATTTCATCTACCACAAAACAGAAAAACATATAACAAAAATTTAAGAAGGTGATCTTGAATGACATACATCTAAAATATACCCCAAATGAACAAACAAAAAATACAGAAACTTTTGTTCTTTCTAATGTAGATCCCACAATTGTAGCTTGGTCTCCATTGTCATCCATCACCTTCTGCAAACCAGATTCTCACAATTTAAGCACTGATACTATTCCCTCCTTCGACTTCAAATTATATGATTTACAATCCTTCAGTCACTGATGTTGGTGTGCTTCTTCAATGTGGACTTAATAGACATCTCACTTAGATGGCTGTTTGTTTGAAAATAAGGCTAGAAGGCTCCAGATGCTATTTTATCTACTAGGCAGCATCTGACAGCTAGGCAGCATCTAATTTTTTCATCACATTTTGTTATAGCACCCATTTCTCCTATGTTCCCTTCCTCAGGGCTAGTATCCAGCAGGGCCACGATATAAGAACTAATTGTTCTTTAGTTGGAAGTAGGATTTCCTGTGAACCCCAAACCCATTCCTGGATCTATGTTTGTTTGTTTGTTTTTACTGTTAGGTCTTATGTATATTTTCAGTGAGAATTAAAATTATATCTGCTGCATTTGGGTTTAACTTATCTGTGTGTATTTTATAGTCCTTTTTATACTGTATTATAGTTTTCTTTGTTTTAGCTTTTTTTTTCTAAAGTCTTCGAAGACTTCAGAGACTTCAAAATAAAACTTGAAAGTTTTCACTTTACTATAGCAAGAAAACTAGATTGCACTGTGAACAAGGTTATGTTTTCTCAATATTTTCAAGTGTCATAAAAGGCCAAAAGGTTTGTAGTTGAGATTAGGTGAACAAAAAGATTTCATATGAAGGATAACTGCTCAGATCTCTTGGGAAAAACAATTCTTCAAATATGTATTTGTGATTTCAAAAAATACCATTGTATACAGACTTAAAAAATACCTAGCTAGAATAAATATGCTATGAAGTATTTAAATAAAATTTGTTGTCATAAAGTTATAATATTATGCAATTTAAAATCATGTGTTGATATTGAAAATCTCAAAAATATTTTAAAAATTATTATATTAGTGATATTTCTATTTGAAGATCTCTGAATTTCTCATTTTGTAAAATCAATTCAAATCATACTTTGGCAACAGAAATTTAGTAATTAAGAATGTATGTCTCAATTAATTGAATGTTAAAACCCATGTTACACATTGGGCTGATAACCTCAAGATTAGTAGTTCCAATTCACCAGTCACTCCAAGGGAGAAATATGAGACTTTCTGCTCCCATAAAGATTTATAACTTCAGAAACCCTAAGGGCAGTTCTATCCTGCCCTACAGGGTTGCTTTAAGTTAGAATCAACTAAGTGGTAGTTGTTTATTTATTTATTTATTTATTTTTGTTATTGATTATCTTTATTGCTTCTATTTAAAATATTCAAGGTCCTGGTATCAGTCAGAGTGGCTGAAGGGTTTAGCTTATAACCAAATAAATGGTTAGTGGTCTGAACCCACTAATCTCTCCATGGGAAAGTGATGTTGGCTACTGACTTGCATTAAGATTTTAGACTTGGGAACCCATAATGGTCTGTTCTATGCTGTCCTATAGTGTTACCACAAGTCATAATAGACTGATGACAGTATTTGAAATTTGAGTTAAACTTTTATAATTCTTAAAAAAAAGAAAGGAAGAAATCGTCTGCCACTATTCTCTTTTCTGAGTGCAAACACTTACCTCTTGAAAATATTCTATTTTTAAAATTTTAAACTTATCACCTGTAAAATGGTGTATAACTATTTTATACCTATTATAATACTAGATTGAATCTAAAATTTCTACCTTTCCCCCCCTAATTTTAAATGGAAAATAATGTAATAATATTTTTGTAAAATTAAGTTTATTTCCTAAGTTCAGAAGAAAATGGTAACCTACATGTGGTTTATGTTCCCAAAATGATTGCAATCAGTGAAATGTTAAAAAAAAAAAATCAGTGAAATGTTGTTTTAATAGAATGAAGGCCGGGCATATTGCTTTCCTTTCAATTGATATTGTATTATTGATTTGTTTCAAGACAATATTTAAGTCTCTTAAACAAATCACAACACGAAAGCATCCAAAGTAATACCAATGTAGAAATTCTAGAGGAAATGAATTATTGTAGTAAGATGCATGGTATCACGGAGAGAAAAAAGCTCATAACCAACTTGCTATTAAATTATAGAGATGGAATTTTCAGACAACTCAATGCGAGGCTGGGGCATAATTGCATACTAAATCATTCCATTTGTGTTTCACAGCTGCACTCCAATTCTGACAAAGGTGATGGATCAGTCAAGTACATCCTAACTGGAGAAGGTGCTGGGACTATATTTATCATTGATGATACCACAGGTGACATCCATTCAACCAAAAGCCTAGACAGGGAGCAGAAGACCCACTATGTTCTCCATGCCCAGGCAATTGACAGACGGACAAACAAGCCACTGGAGCCCGAGTCTGAGTTCATCATCAAAGTGCAAGACATCAACGACAACGCCCCCAAATTCACCGATGGGCCGTACATCGTTACCGTGCCTGAAATGTCAGATATGGGTAAGAAAAATCATTTTTACCTGAACAATCAGTACAGTGGTAAAAAAAACATCATTTGAAAACCAGTCCTTAATTATTATTTTTGAGAAAGCAAAAGATGTTTACTTTTATTTTTCTGTAGCTTAAAGCTGTTAATGAATATTTGGTATCGCTGTTCTCTTACTTAGTGAAACTTATATAAGACAATTGAAGTGTAGGCATCCATTTGGTCTAAAATTTAATAATTTTCAAAAGCCCTCTAACACTCGATTGTCAGAGTTCTGTGGCCATACTTAACTGCTGTGCCACTAGTGTTGTTTGTCTGGCATGCAGTCGAAGAAAACATGACTCCTGGTTGACATCAATGCCTCTAGTCACGCTGATGATTTGAGGTATTTCACCGCTTAGATTTCTGGGAACTCCCTGTGATTTTACATTTATCCTATAGGATGAATTTTTCAAGTATATTAAAAGAAAGCCCAGCTTGGGTATTGATTTATTGACTGTCTTGGTGGGACTCTAAATTGAAATTTAGAAGAAAAGACATATTTTCAAGTTAATATTTTGCATATTTTATTTTCCTGCTTATAACATAAACAGACAAACAAAACCAAACAAATCTAACAGTTGAATGAATGCCTTCCTCTGTTGTTCTCGTGCCGACCCCGTGTGTGTCAGGGTAGTACTGTACTGTGCTTTCACCATGTTTTTCAGTCGCTCTTTTTTTCTGAAGTAAATGTCTAGGCTGTTGTTCTTTTCCCCAAGGAATCTCTAGGTGGGTTTGCACCTTCAACGTTTTGGTTAGCCACTGAGCCCATTGGCCATTCACTTTCCTCAGGAACTTCTTACTGTGCGATCTCAGAACTAGTGAAAATTAAGGTTGTTATAGTCACTAGTGAAATCTCACTGAGTGTTTTCATATACACAGCCCTATGCCTAGGGAGGAGAGTGATTTCTTTCCTTCCCATTTCCAGCATATTGTACTACTCTTGAGCTAAGCAAATGGCCTGCATCTGTTGAGAGGGTAGGTTAGAAAGAGAATTTGAAAGCTCTTTATTGGACAGCTGCTCCATAGAAAAAAATGGATGCCAACCTGGCTTTATGTGGAACCAGAGCTAAGCTAGTTGAGCCAGGGAGAGGGCCATAAGCATTCTAGAGTCACGGGTTTCTAAGAGAGAGGGAAACAGTTGGCCCCAGCACCCTTAACTCCAGTCTGAGAGAAGATAGATGTGACAACTTACAACAGCCTTTCTCCTAATGTCTGGTCATGGAAATGGCAACCCAACACTGTCCTGGTTTACAAAGACAATGGCCTTCATGACTCTTGTTTCTTGTGAAACTACCACCATTTATCCACTTCTGGGAACTGAGAAACTCACTACCATCAAGTCAAACGCAGCTCATAAGGACCCTATAGAAGTACCTCCATGGAGTTCCAAGAACGGACATCTTTACTGGAGTAGAAGGATTCTTCTTTCTTTTTATTTTTTTAATAATTTTGTTAGGGGTTCATACAACTCTTATCATAATCCATACATACATCAATTGTGTAAAGCACATTTGTACATTCATTGCTCTCATCATTCTCAAAACATCTGCTCTCCACCCAAGCCCATGGCATCAGCTCCTCATTTCCCCTCCCTCCCTGCTGCCCCCTCCCTCATGAACCTTTAATAATTTACAAATTATTATTCTTTCTCTAGTGGAGTGATTGATGGTTTTGAACTTCTGACAGCATCACAATGTGTAGACCACTGCTTCACCAGGTCTCCCACTGAAGCTGATTAGATCCCCAGAGTCATAAAAGAAAGCACTTGGTAGCCACAGGTGGCACAGTACCAGGTAGAGGAAATCAGAAAAACCAGCCATTAGTGAGAAAGGCAGCCTACTGAAAAGTCCAAAATAGGAGGCCTCAGGGAATTTTAAGAATCTCACTGAGATTTTCTGTAATCTCAAACTGTTTTTAACAAATAAGTAAATAATAAAAACTCAATACATCCATTGAAAGCCTGGATGTTCACTGATTAGATCCAAATTGTGAATCTGGAGAAAAATTGACACAAATATTAGAATGGAAAAGCTACCTAAAATATAGAAATAAAAACATTTAAAAAAAATCAAAAGTGCAGGGGAGTGGGAGATAAATGAGAGACTGAGAGAATATAATGAGCATATCTAAGTAATTAATAACATGAAAAAACTGATGGAGAAAACACAAATTAATAGTTGTTGTTTTTTGTTTTTTAAGACAAAGAAAACATAGAAATGTCAGTTTTTATACATTTACTAAGTGTCAAGTTTAGTGGGATAAGAAATAATCTTTGGGTAACCCTGGAAAATACTAAAACCTAAGGATACATAAAATATGTTATAAAGTTACTAAAATATGTATACACACACACACACACACACACACACACACACACACACATATATATATATATATATCCTGAAATATAAGAACCTGTTTGAAAACTATTCCTACAGTATAAGGAAAAAGAATAGAACTATGACTCCAAGCCCTTTGCCAAGCTGCAGAATCATCTGTCAGAATTAGATATATTTGGTGAAAGATCAAAATAATATATTATTTTCTCACCTTATCTAGAAAAAAGTTTGTAAAAGGTTGAAATAAATAGTAAGTAAATCAGAACAGAGGTCTACAGGTCAGGGGAAAAACAAAACAAAGTAGAGAAAAACATAGAGTGCAAACAAGTGATCAGTCATACCCAGAGTTTCCCAGGTATGTGTGTGAGCGGGGGGCGGGTGGTGTGCTTCTGTGGATATGACACGCACAGGTAAATCTCATTGGGCATTGTGGCATTTACAGAGGGTGCTATACAGATAAAGGATGAATGACAAAATATAAGCTAGCTGATAATTGAGAACTTGAGTCAGTGTATATCTGAAGTAGCAGCTGACGAAGGCAGAATAGAGAAAGTTTTTAAATCGATACACTTGGGGATTTAAATGAGATATTGTGGAGCACTTTTATGGGATGCTCTAAGCTGAATATTGGAAATTATATTCTGTGTGTTTTCATGAACTCATTGTTATGACTGCATGTGGCCATGCCTACTCATTTGCATACTCTCTGTGTACTTCAGGGCTTACGGTGAGGACTGTTGAGCCCACACAGCCTAGACCATGTTCTATGTGTTGGCCAATCTCTGTCATCTGACAGTGTAGACGACGAGGCTGGAAGCAGGGACAACACTGTAGAAGATCATGTCATAAGTCTTGTAGAGAAGGTAGAAGGATTCTTGGTGGTACAAAAAAAATGTTATCCTAAATCCTTTGCTCAGCTAAAATGTTATTTATCCTCCAGGATGATAGATGCTCTGGGACAAAAAGATATGGCAGCATGCTTCTTTAAAGATCACAGCCCTGAAATCCTATGGGTCTATGAGTCAGAATCAACTCCATGGCAAACTAGAGAAGGTATCTTCTGATGTGCCTCAGTGAGCTTGTACACATAACCACATTAACATGATGTTGTAGCAAAACAGAATTGAACTTCCTCTTCTAAGGTAGATACTGTTAGTGTCTAACCCATATCCCATTTCCTGTCTGTGTAACTAATTGAACTCGGATTTGCTCATATGATGCTGTAAAAACATTCTCTACACACTTCCAGAGTTTGACCATGCAACCAAGCTAGCCGATGGAAGGTATGTGGAGACCAGTGCTGTGGAGCATCCAGAAAAGATAGTCTTCTCTTCATGAAAAGACGTAGAAGAGTTACAGATTTCACCCATTTCACCTGCTTTTCTTGCTGCCCATTATACATGTTCAATCTGTGGAAATATAGATGTATCTTGCAATTAGAAGGATGAAAGCTGCTTGCTAAGTGAGACAGAGCAGAAAAAGAATAAAGCCTCAGAAGAGGAGTGCTATCATTGAGCCTATATGCCTGGCTTGGCTGGATCATCCCCAACCCTTTCTTTACTTAAGAAAATAATCCCCTTACTCCTTTAAATCGCTGTCTGTGGGTTTCAGACAGGCACATGTAGCTACAGTGATTCCTAATTGGTACGTTTATAAATTCTAAGTTTTGAAGTATGCCAATAATCAAGTAAATGAACCAACTAGTGACCCCAAAGGGTTAAAGACCAGAGTTTCAGCATAAGATAAGCAACAACAATGCTCCTTGAAATGCTTTGACTTGGGGCTGCTACATGAAATTATGGTGCCTTTCCCTAAAGCTATGTACATTTGGTGCTTGAATATTGAAATAGCAGCAATTTTCCTGTCTGTTAGAGATTTACTTATAGATTATTTGAAATTTGCCAGTCTTGCCTGTAACCAATGCATAACCATTTGGGCTGACGCAATCAGGCAAATGATCTGATCCGTGTTTTCCTGACATTTAAATGAAGATTTTGAGTCCTGGAGAGAATGTTTAATTGATCTGACAACTTAAAAAACTTATTATTTCATGCATGGGAATACAGTCACTATGACAGTGATCATAGAGTAGCAGTATTTACTACTAATTGAGAACTTACTATCTGCCAGATGTCACATACAATATGAATCAATTTCATGCTTATAACATTATGAGGCAAGTGTAATGATCATTTTCATTTTCTGAAACTGAGACATAAAAATAAAGTATTTGCTTAATATCACATGGTCAATGTAAAGTACAATGGAGACAAAATAGCTAAACTGTGACATTCTATGAAGCATTCAAAGAAGAGTTGAGTCAAATCCTGAACAAAGTACTCTAAAATATAGAAAAGGATGTCAAATTCCCAAACATATTTTATGAAGTGAGAGTAACCAAGATACTAGAACCAGGCAGAGATTTCACCACAATAAGAATATTAGTTTGCAATTTTATATTCTGGTTTATGGTAGTTACATAATCTCGTGTTAACTTGAGTATATTAAGGGTGAAAGGGTGAAGTCTAGCCTGTTATTCAGGTCACAGTCTGATGAAGCTTTGTGGGCAAGGCATTTTTAGAGGATTCTGGGAACTTCCTCTCTCTACCTCACTCTCCTGTTGACAAGCTACACAGAGCCACACTAATGGCAGCCAAATCCCTGGAGATGTGTCCACCACCATTGGATCCACAAGAATTTGCACATAGTATTGGCCGGTGATCTTCCTGCATTCAGCATCATTGTGAGTGGCAAGGTGAATGTGAAGAGGAATCTATGGGCATATGGGTTAATATTGGACTTATGGACTTGATATGGAATGAGCTGGGATGTTTTCTCAGTATACAATTGTTCAGTGATATAAAGCCCTGTCTTACATATATATGAATATCTATGGATTTCTTTCTCTAGTCAACTGGCACTAGCACATGGTTTGATATCCTAGTCAATAGAATTCAATAATAAATTTAGAAAATACATCACAATGAAGTGTGAATCATACCAGCTATACAAGGATGGTATAACATTTTTAAAAAATCAGTGTAAATAAATAACACAAAGAAAAACAACAAAATGATCATAACAAGTGATGCAGAAAAAGCATTTGACAAAATGCAGCATCCATTCTTGATAAAAGCAATATAGTTATAGAAGGAAAATTCCTCAACATAATAAAGGTCATATATGTGAAGCCAAAAGTCAACTTCCTACTTGATGGAAAGAAACTGAAAGTATTCTCCTTGGGAAGAAGAACCATACAAAGATGCCTTTTATCGTAACTGTTGTGCAATATTGTGCTGCAAGTCTAACCGGAGCTACCAGACAATGAAAAGACATAAAATGCATCCTAATTGGCAAAGAAATGTAGATACATGTAGGAATGCATGTGCAGATACTCTGACTCTATACATAATAAACTCTAAAAATAAGAAAATTGATGTAAATAATTTCAAAATTTGTTAACATGTCAGTGTGCAAGATTAATAAAAAAACACAACTGGAGTCCTATATATTAACAAAGAGAACTCTGAAGACAAATTAAGAAAACAATATCATTTACAATAGACATCTCAAAGATGAAACATCTAGACATAGATCTTACCAGAAAAGCAAAACACTTATACAAAGAAAAACTACAAAATACTACTACAAGCAAACAAAAATAATTCCATAAATGTAACAATATTCCATGTTCATGGATAGCAAGACTTAACATTTGTGATAATCTCAGTATTGTACAAAAAATATATATATATGATTTTAATCCAGATTCCAGCGCAATTCTTTAAAGATACGGACAAACTAAACACTAACTCTTTTAAAGAAAGGAAAGGGATCCTGGATAAGCAAAGCAATGCTGGAGAAAAATATATTGAGGACCGTTCACTTCCTGACTTCAAAACATAGCCACTTATCAAAAAAGTATGGTGTTGTTACTATACAGATATAGATCAATTGGACAGAATGAAAGACCAGGAATTATTCCACCCACATGAAGATTTTGGACAGAAGCTGAAATATATTCAGTGGGGAAGAGATTTTCCCTTCAATAAATGGACTGGCAAAAGTGAGACACTTATGTGCATCGAAATACTTTCTCAAAAGAGTGCAAAAAGAATGTACAGACTGAGAAACATTTTGGCAATGATATATCTGACACACAATGAAGCTCTGAAATCTGTGGAAAACTTCAACACTTTAAAAAGAAGTATATGAATAAACTGACTTAATAATAGAGGACATGAACAGACAGTTTCCCAAAGAAGACAACCAGGTGTCAAGTAAACATGAAAACATGCTCAAAATGACTTGCCATTCCAGAGAGGCTAGTGAAAACAAAGATGCCACCTCATACCACAGTGACATTGTTGTTGGAGTCGGTCCTGACTTGCAGCAAACCTAGGGGCAACAAAACGAAACACTGTCCGGTCCGCGCCATCCTCACAGTTACTCATATGTTTGGGTCGCCAGGGACTGTTCTCTCATAACAACATGTCCAAACCACATGAGCCAAGCCTCACCATTCTTACTTCTAAGGAACATTCCGGTTTTACTTTTTCCAAGACAGATTTGTTTATTCTTTCGACAGTCCATGGTACTTTCAATATTCTTCCCCAGCATCATCAATTTCTCTTTAGTTCACCTTATTCATTGTTGAACTTTCAAATGCATATGAGGCAATGGACAATATCATGGCTTGAGTCAGGTGCACCTTAGTCCTCAAAGAAACACTCTTGCTTTTCAACACTTTAAAGAGGACTTGTGCAGCACATTTATCCAATGCAGTGCGTCATTTGACCTCTTGACTGCTGCTTCTGTGATCGTTGATTATGGATTCAAGCAAGACAAAATCTTGAAAATTTCTACCTTTATTAATCATGGTGTTACTAATTGGTCCAGTGTGAGGTCTTTAATATTTGATATTGGTAGTGAAGGTTAAACAAACAAACAAAAACTATAAGAAATGCTGGAGAGCATACAACATACACTCATACACTGCTGGTGGGATTACACAACTGCATATATAACTTTTGAAATTTCTATGGTGCTTCCTTAAACAACTGGAATAGAAATACCATATTACCCTGCTACTTGTTATCTGTCCTAAAGAAATAAGAAACAAAATACAAGCTGGCATATACACACCTATGTTCATTGTAACACTTCACAATAACAAGAAGAATGAAACAGCTAAAACATCCTTTAGAGGAAGAATAGATAAATAACATTTGGGATACTATGCACAGCTAAAATATAATGATTAATCTGTGAAGCTCCTCACGACATGGGTGGATTTGGAGACAGTATCCTGAGTGAAGTTAGCGGAACACAAAATTACAAATATTACACAAGACCATGGTTATCAAAAATTTAAGATACAATTTACAGTACTAAAATAAAGAGAAATGTATGGCTACTAGGGGTAGGAACAAAAGGAGAAATGATAGGGTAAAAGGCAGACGGGTGTTAAATTAGTGATGGGGAAAATAATATCTGACAAAGGGGAGATGGGAAAGGTAAGAAAGACAGGGAATGTGATTGGGACTGTTGACAAGTTTTTAAAGTGATAGAATATTAAAAATGATCTGATATTTCACCTCATTCACAAAACTTTTTTTCTTCTTAATTTTATTTTTAAAGTAAACTGGGCAAGATTGCTATGGTAGGAATCCTTTTGACCCATATTAAGGTTGCTTCAGGTGTTTGTTTGTTTTTTAAGTGAGGGAAATCAATACACTAATGGTTTGATGACTCCGCTCTGACCATAGACCCCAGATGTGAATAGCGTTCCTGTCATGCAGAGTGCATTGAAAGAGGATTGTTGAAGTTGCATTTAGGTTAAAATGTATCACCTGATCTCCCATTTGACCCATTTAAAATGTATTCTAGTTTTTAAAAATACTTTCTGATTACTTTTTGATTGAGATTTTTCCATTTTATTTTATATTGTTGTTCTTTATATGTTTTTCTGTATCTGAAATATAGGACAGTGTGTTAGACAGGGTTCTCTATGGAAACAAAACCAGAACACTAATAATTTTATATATGCTTATACATATAGATAAATAAAATAAGAAATAAGCAGTTAATTAAATAATAAAGCAGTACAAATGGCTCAGTGCAACTCAGCCCCGTGAGACAGTTGTGAGACACTGGCAATCCTTCAAGTCTTGAGGGCCACTGGGTAGTCCCCTGTAGAGCAATTCAGGCTATCCGGGCACAGGCAGCAAACAGCAAGCAGGTCACCAACAGTCAGCCAGTTGACAGGGTCCAACAGTCCCCAGCTCAAGAGATATAAATTCCAATCGTGTGGCGAAGCAGGTCTTGAAGGAACCTCGAATTACAGCAACACAGTCCACGGGTTAGGTGTCCCACAG
>NW_022111373.1:132965860-132967351 GCF_000313985.2 Echinops telfairi
ATGGGTATGTGAAAATGCGTATAAGGTATATCCATGTCAGCCTTGTTTATAATACGGAAAATCTGTGAGTATACTTAATGTTCAACAATCAAAGGCTGTCATACATATGACTCTTTAAACATATACTGAAACCATGTGTGCACAACCTAAAATAAATGAGTTAATAAAATTCAACCTTCCTATGCAAATCAAAAGACATATTGTTTTAATGAGGAAAGGCTTCATGGAAGGACTTGTGAACTAGGTTCCACTCAATTTAGGAAGTAGGAAAATGTGTGCATTTGCATGGGAAATTTCTGAAGGAGAAACACACAACTATTGAAAGTGATTGCTTAAGAGAAACAGGTAGGGCTGCGTGTGCCCTTGCAGGAACCCTGGTGATGAACTGAGTCATGTTGGGCTGCTAACATCGGGCCTGTCATTCAAAACCACCAGCTCCTCAGTGAGAGCAAGATGAGCCCTTGTACTCCTGTAAAGTGTTGCTATCTCAGAAACCCACAGCGTAGCTCCACTCTTCTCTTCAGGGTTCCTACGTGTGACTCTATGACAGTGAGTTTGGTTTGAAGGTTGGTATTTGGCCTGAAGGAGCCCCAGTGGTGTAGTGGTTTATGTGTTGGCCTGTTAACCACAAGGTCAGCAGTTGCAACCACTAGCTGCAGAGATAGATGAGGCTTACTAGTCCCATGAAGACTTAAACTGAAAATGTCCCAAGCCACTGCTTTCAAGTCAGTGTTGACAATCGTGACCCTGTAGGGCACAGCATAGAACTGCCTTTGTGGGTTTCCAAGATTTGAATTAATCATGAGAGTACAAAGCCTCATCTCTCTCTCAGGTAGCAGCTGATGGCTTCAAACTGCTGATCTTGTGGTTATCAGCCCATCATATAGCCACTCTTCCACCCGAGCTCCATAAATAGTCTCATAACGAGTTACAGTCTAATGAAATCCACAGGAGTAGTTCTACTATGCCCTTTAGGATTGCTGTTAGTCATCATTGACTCTGCGTCAGCAAGTTTTTGAGTTGAGTATCTGTAATAAGATACTCTTTTCCCCCATTAAAACTTGTTTATATATGTGATAGGTATTAATAAAAGTGCAATCTAAATATTTATATCAACACATATATTTTGTATCATTGATTCTTAATTTAAATCTCTATAAGTTTCTCTCACTAAATACATAAAGTAGGAAGATAGAAACATATTATTTTCAACATATATAGTACCTGATCGAAAAAGCAACAACAATAACCCACTACCATTGAGTTGGTTCTATCAGATGGAGCTTCTGAAGAGGCTTTGTAAATCTTTACTGGAGCCGACCTCATATTTCTCTCAAGTTGCACCTGGTGGGTTGGAACTGCTGACTTTGAGGTTAGCAGTCTACTGCTTACCTGACAGCATTTCCAAAGCTCCTTTGTAGTACCTAAGAGACTATATTCTATCATATATTCATTAATTGGGTTAATCAAACATATAGGCGACTCAATAAA
>NW_022111373.1:132968560-132970733 GCF_000313985.2 Echinops telfairi
AAATTATTAACATTGTTCTATATATTTTTCTCTCCCTTTCTGTCGATGATCTCTATTGTGTTCCTGACCAAAGTGGTCAGGAGTGGTAAGTGGGCACTAAGAGGTAAACTGAGGCATGAGGACAAACAAAGAGAGAAAAAGTTAAGAGGGTGTAACAGCTCTTTATTAGTAAAAAAGCTCCCGGATGAGGTTCCGTGGTCTAGCAAGCATCACAGGGAAGTTACACCCAGTGAGGGGAGTGGTGGGTTTTTAAAGGATGTGCCGAGGAGGGTCCCTTTGGGAAGGGGTTGAGACTGCAGCTGTTGGGGATTTTCCACTGCTATGATGTTTTGCATTAGTCTAATTGTCCAGCCATTGCAGGTGGGGAGGAAAGACGGTTATTCTTGGAGCCAGTTCAGAGAATTGTCTGTCAGCTTCATTTCCTGGTATGTGCAGGGAGAAGGATTGAGGTCCTGACAGCCTGTCCCTGACCCAACATCCCAGACTTTTGGTGTTAGGGGTTGACGTACATTGTTCTGGCTACTTCCTGCTTATGGTGGAGGCCAATGAGGGGCTCATAGGCTGGAGTATGCTGGGTCAGGGTTGTTAGGCAGGGGCTGTATGGGTGTAAAAGAAGCTGGTTAATGGTTAAATTGGTTATGTCCCTTATTCTGTTTCGGAGAAACTTGAAAAAACAGGGCTATTAACAACAGAAAACATATGACCACTAGTGGCCCAAGCAAAGGGAGAAGCCAGGAGACAAAAGGGTTTTGAAAGCAAGATTTTAATGAGGCACCGTCTTGTTGACGGTTCCCATTTTATTAAGAACTCTTCCATTCTGTTCCACTACTCCAGATTCATCAAGGGAGTAACAAAATTTTCTTTTAAAAACATAGAGGTGCCTCCTTTTTCTGAGGTTAGGAGATTTAGAGCCCTATGGTTTTAGAGGGTTACCTGTCCTAGAGAAATAAATAGTTGCTGTTGGAAGATTAGGGATTCTGAGGTAGAATCTACCACCAACTGGAGGGACCCACTAGAGAGCCCAGCTGCTGGGAAAAAGGAGGCAAAGCTAAGGCCAACTAATGGGGGTAGGAAGACAGCCCTTTTGTTGCATGGGTTGGTTTTGGGACCACCTAGCCAGTTAAATTCGGCAGTCCCATACACAGTAATTTGGGGGAACCACAGTGCTTGGGAGGCAGGAGCTTGTTACAGAGTCATTCATGCATTTGGTAAGGGTGCCATTGCACCAAAAGAACACTCTTAGGGTTTGGGGGGGGCTGAGAACCCCTGTTATTCTGTGGGTACTGTTGTACCGATGGTTTGAGGCCGATGGCTGTTGATAGCAATGGGACATGTTCTGTTTTTGCTGGTTTTGGAAGGATCATACAAAGGAATTCCCTTTAAGGGTGTAGGACACTCCCCCGACTCATTAGATGGGGAAAAAGTTAATAAGTGCACGGCGGCTAATAATGGGCGCTGTAGAGAAGTACAGAGAAAGCAAGTGGTTATATTGATTACTTTTTAAACATTGAGGAGGGTGGCAGCTTCCTGGATTAATTTTAACCAGGTGAATTGGCTATTGGGGTGTTTTTTGGGTGATGAATTATCTATTGCCAGTAGCTGATTAGCCAAGGATTGTTTACTATTCTGAATTTTCTGTGCCACCTGATTTAATATATTAAAACTTTTGGGGAAAAAAACCAAAACTTTGGGGGAGGATTCCTACATATTGTCGATGAATGTAAAGGGTAGCAATGGGTCTGGCGCTATGCCACCAAGAATAGTTTGCCCTTTACCCCTGACATCCATTTGATATCCCAGGGATCAGCAATGTTAAGGTGGTAGGCTTCACTCTTATCACCAACAAAAACACCATGCTTCTTTAGACTGAACTGTGCATTCCAGTCCAACAACTGGTGAATTTTTTAAGAGGAATATGGGTACTTAACATAGTTGTCTGACCACCAACAACAGTAATTTTCCATCTAGTTATAAAGAAAACACAGAATAGGGCTGGCTATAACATCATTGGTTATGGACTTTAAGAATTTGGAAGGGAGGTTGATTGACACTAATGACTGGCACCCTGCCGTGGTGCAATATCCTTTTCCACTGATGTGGCTATGCTTAGCATTGCCAGCCTTATAGGTTTTGCGGACAATAATTTCCTATGCGAAGGAGTTTACTTTGGGCT
>NW_022111373.1:132971605-132985644 GCF_000313985.2 Echinops telfairi
AGACTCACCAAGGCATTTATCTCTCTGCCCTTCAGTTAATCCCACTTGTGTTCATCTGCCAGGCTGGCACAATAAACTATATCAGGGTTCTTGGACTGGGAAGTGGTGGTTAAGTAGGAATGGTCTTCCACACATGAGTTTGGAAGGATTAAGGAAGGTGGGGCTATGAGGGGAGGCTTTAATCTGAGCAAGAGTGATAGGTAAAAGTATACTCTAGAGAAAGCTTTGTGAGGTGGTCTTTGAGGAGTCCATTAGTCCTTTTCATTTTTCCTGATGACTGAGGTCTGCATGGAATGTGTAGCTTTTGATCTATGCTTAGTGCTGAACATACCTGATGAGTAATTTTGGAAGTTAAAGCAGGCCCATGATCAGATTGTATGGAGGTGGGGAGACCAAATCTGGGAATGATGTGGGTCAGCAGGGTATCTGTCACTACTTCTGCAGTTCCACGTTTGGCAGGGAAGACTTTTACCCACCCTGTAAGGGTGTCAACCATGGTAAGAAGCTATTTCAGCCTTTTGTGTGATGGCAAGTGGGTGAAGTCTACTTGCCAATCTTGCCCTGGGAGATGTCCTTTGATATGATGCATGGGGAAGGTTGTTTTAAGTCCTTCCTGCAGGCTGACAGAGGTGCAAGTGCGGCAGACAGAACAGTGTTCACAAATGTTTGCAATGACGGGTGATGAAACAGAGGTTTAAGAAAATGGCTAAGTTTTTTTGGTCCAATGTGTAAAGAGTGATGGATCTGTTGTACTATGGTGGCAGCTTGGGCTTGTGGTAGGCCTAGCTTCTCTTGCAACATCACCCATCCTTCTGGGGTTAAATTTCCAGCAAGAAGTATAATTCTGTGTCGGTTTACAGTGGCTGGACACTGGGCAGTGCCAAGAAGGCAATGGGAAAGGGGTGAGCCTGGTTTGAATTAGTTAGGCTGTGGGTGACCGTGCCTGCTCGGTTGTTTTCCTGTGTCACTGGGGAATCATTAGTTTGATGCTCTTCATACTTCTTATACTGTTATTCTTTCATTATAATGAACACATTCATTTCTCCTTTCTCATTAACTTCTTGGCTAACAGCTTTCTGTATACTTTTCTGACTATTTAAAGCTTATTGTCTCCATCTTAATTTTTTTGTGTAACTGGCCTGCTATCCACCCGACATCTATGAGTCCCAGTGGACAATGGGTGTGAAGGATGGGCATCAATTTCCCTGACAGAGAACTGGGAAGGGTGCTAAGGACCAGAGATGGAATGCAAAACAGAGAAGGCACCCCCTGGCTTGACCAGAAAGGACAAAACCATACCCGCTACCTTGATTGTTACCCCAGGCTTGGTGAGGGAGATCAGGGTCATCGAACCTAGGTTCCATCAATCTTTGGCAGCTAGACCCACTAGTGCCAACCAATGGCAGGCAGGGCTTGTAGGGACTGGCCTTTCATGGCTGGGCCCCAAAGGACAGTCAATTCTCTAGTGGCTCCGTTGACCATACTATCCAAAAGGCTTGTTGGGCAGATGAGGTTGAGGGCAGCGATGGGCCCAGTGACCTTGCTAGCTACACTTGAAGCAGGTTCCCAGATGTGGACTGAAACTGCTGTTTCCAGGGCCTGGGAAGGATGCCGGCATCTTCTTGGTTGCTGAGGGCCTCAGGGCTGCAATCAAGGCTTGGGCCTGAAAGTTTGCCCTCTGGCAATTTCAGGATTCCCTGTCTGCTTCTGCCTGCTCCTTTCTAGTATTAAAGACTTTAAAGGCCATATTTACTAGGTCTGAGGACCGTCTTTGGCCTTTTTTAAAAAACTTTTTTTTAAATATCTGGAACTGATCAAGTAGTGAATTGTGTGGTGAGAACAGTGTCCCCTGCTGATGAGATTGCATCTAGCAGGTGTATTGGGTAAGGACTTTAGTCAGGTGAATTAAAAATGCTGCTGGATTTTTATCCAGCCTTTGAGTCATCTCCTTGGATTTATAAAAATTTAACTGCTTTGTGAGAAATTGCCTGGAGACTGGACAAGAGACACTGGAGCATTTTATCTTGGCAGCCCCAGCCATCCCAGCCTGCATGGGTATTGGTCTGGTAACTCCAGCCTGGTTCCTCCCTCGGTACCCATAGGCATGTTGGGGTCAGTGAGATGAGCCGGGTCTGCATGCTGCTGGGCAGAGGCAAAAACACTCTGTCTTTCATTTGAGGTGAGAGTAGATGTAAGAACTACAAAAAGATCATGCCATGATAAAGTATAGGCTTGAGCTAGATAGTGAAACTCTTTGATGTAGGTGGTGGAATTATTGGAAAAGGAACTAAGCGCTTTTCAATTTGGGAGAAGTCAGTGATGGAGAAGGGAACATGGATGTGGATGAGAAATCCAGTGTCTGCAACTTCCTGTAGGGAGCAGAGGAGAGGTTGTTGCAAACAGGTATGATGACTGACAGGGGAGACAAAGGAGAGAGCTTAGGGCCTGGACTGTGGGATCAGCAGAGGGGTGGATGGGAGTTGAGGGGGTAGTGGAGGGAGGTTATGGTGAGGGGCACCTAGAATATGGAGGAAGCCTTTCTTGGGGCGCAGACAAGGACTCATGGGGTTTGGAGAAAGATGAGGGGGCAGTATTCTCAGGGGCCTGATTAAGAGTGTTTGGCTAAGAGAACTTGAATGAGGTGGCAGGAAGTACAGAGAGAGAGAAAGAGAGATGGGAGCTTAGAAGGGACATATGGAATCTTAGGCCATTTGCCATCATCTAGTTTATACTGGGGCTAAACCGAGTTGCAGTAGAAAACAAGGCATTTGGGTCAGATGTCTGGCATGAAGCCAAGGGTTGAAAGGTTAGTTAGGAGACACCCTAAAGGTATGGAAGCTTCCGGCTTGGAATTTTTGTTTCCCATGCTACAGGGTTCTTGGAAGAGACCGAACTAAACAATCAGCATCCGGAGTATCCAACTGGGCTTCTGGAACAGAGAAAGGGGGAAGCCTGGCTTCCAGCTCCCATGGAAAGGAGTAGAGAGACTCAGGCTTCCCTGAATGTCTCTGAGCTTTGGATGAAGGGAGGGTGGTTCAGCAGCCTCCCAACTCCCTGGCTGTCTTTTGGATGGAGAGGCTCTGACGTGGGCCATGGTTCAGCAGAAATGCATGGACAGAGCCTCTGCTGGAAGAACTCGGCAGCAAGGGCCCGTGGCCGAAATAGCAGAGATAAAATTTAGTCAGGTACTCACTCATAGACATGGTGGATGGCAGCCGAAAGGGCCCCGGACCAAGGGAAAGGGGGATGGAGGAGAGAGGGGCACTGTACTCAACCAAAGGCAGCTCGGGGTGCATCAAGACACCTCTTAATCCTACTGGGTTTCCTGCACCAAATGAGAGGGAAGCTGAGGTACGAGGAAAAACAAAGAGAAAAAGTTAAGAGGCTATAACAGCTCTTTATTGGAAAAGAAGCTCCCAGATGAGGTTCCGCGGTCTAGCAAGTAGCCCAGGGAAGTCGCACCCAGTGAAGAGAGTGGTGGGTTTTTAAAGGAGGGGCCAAGGACAGTCCCTTTGGGAAGAGGTTGTGACTGCAGCTGCTGGGGATTTTCCACTGCTGTGATGTTTTCCCTGAGTCTAATTGTCCAGCCACTGCAGGTGGGGTGGAAAGACGGTTATTCTTGGAGCTAGTTCTGAGAATTGTCCATTAGCTTCATTTCCTGGTATGTGCAGGGAGAAGGGTTGAGTCCCTGACAGCCTGTCCTGACCCAACAGGAATTCTGATCTCAAAGTAGTGTATAGACTGTGGTTCACCTGTTAGGATTAATTATCTACTTTATTCTTTGATTTTTCACTTTGCTTTGCTCAAAATGAGGAAAGATTAACAATCGTTTCTTAGATGGTTGTTTGCAAGATTTTAAGACACTGTAGTCTATTTTTTCAATAAGAAATGCACTGTAGTTACATATTTAAATGGGTAATAATCAGCCAAGGAGCCCTGGTCACCCAGTGGTTGAGAGCTAAGCTGTTAACCAGAAAGTTGGCTGCTCAAAGCCAACAGAGTACACTCTTGTGGGAAAAAGATATGGTAGTTCCTTCTGTAAAGATGTACAGGTAGTGTTTAAGACCCTATGGTTTAGTGAGTCTTAAGTGATCAATTGGAATTGGGCTCAGAAACAATGATTTGGATTAATAATCAGTAGACAACATCTCTGTTATTCTAGATGATGAAAAAAAGATGTAAACATGAATAACTTGGATTTTTACATGGATTAAAAAGTGGATTTTAAGCCATGCTTTAATGTAAGGGTTTTCTTTATTTTTTTTATTTATTCAACTTAATTTCAACTATGATCCATATCTCTTAATAGCAAGATTTTTTGTTCTCCACTATCAACATTTTGAACAAGACAAGTTGTAGTAGGGGTGTCCTATGCAAGGGAGCATGCTGGGTCACTAAACAGCAAATTCAGCAGTTCAAAATCAGCAGCCCCTCCTCAGGAGAAAGACCTGCAGCCTAGGAAAATCTGGGATAAGTATGTCATAATTGACTTGCAGATAGTAAGGTTTTTTTGTTCTTTCTGTTCATTTCATGAGCTACTCCATAGATACCTGCAGCATCCTCACCTCTGCCACCAAGTCATGATACCTCTGGACATTTCTAAATGGTCTCTAGGGGCAAGGTGACCCTCAGAAATCATGTAATATAAAATTCAAAATAGAAATACAAACTGGAGAATAAGATATTTATGAAACCATAGTGTTAAAATGTTCTTGTCAGACATTTTCCAATAAAAAGCCTATCTTCCTATGTGGGTCATTGTGCTTTCTCAATATCAATTGTCATATGCAAATGCATGGTATTTGCCTTAAGGAAAACAAAGTAATGACATGGATACTTGAAAGTCATTATGGATTTCATTTTTTTTTAACATACTTATTTTGTAGCAGTGGTTTAGAAGATGACCACTTGAATTATTATGAAATGCCTGGTCAACTTCTGGATATATATATATATATATATATATATACATAAGTGAACAGACAGAATGACTTTGAGGTATGACTGAGGCAAATGTAATCTGAAGAGGTTTGTGACGGGACTGGTAAAGATTTTTATCAAGGCAACTCTAATAGCTTTTCTTCTCTTTGGGGTTATGAGCTACATTGTCATGTCATCTTGATGATCCTTTGACCGCCTAACAATCCATCTGTGAAAGTAAGGCAGTCTCCAGGTAGGTTCACTTGACTTAGGTACAACCATCGTTTTAAACCAGCTGGAGGTTCACACAATGCTTTATAATAATCAGTGAGGTCTAGTTTATGATATGTGTCAAAATGTTTTGACTATATTATCATCCCACAGTTCTGTTAGTGTTTCCAGAAGCATTTCTTTAATGTTTTTCATGAATAGAGCGGTTTAGTGCATCCTATATACTAAGATAGCCCTTAAACTGCAGTTGGATGTGAACTATATGGAACTCATCTGATTTACATAGAGAGTCAGCTGTAGGTACACAAATTGTTACTAATAAGGGGCTGGTTAGAACTATTTACTTTGAATTTCTATAGTTTGTTAAAATTTTTCATTTTTGAGAATTGATATAAACATCTAAGATGAATAGTTAATAATGCTGAGTATCATGATCCAAAGGAAAAATTATCATGAGATTAAATTGAAACACCTACTTTTGAACTTTGCCTTTAAGTGGAGTTGTGCCCTTTCAGAAGTGAAGAAAGGATGAATAAAGACATATTAGCAAACTGCATTGCCACACAGGAGTGGAAAGGGTGTAATAAGGACCTTAATAAGAAAACTAGAAATGTTTCAGAGACAAATAGTCTAGGTCTTTGCTTGAATTTTAGGAGTATATCGAAAAACCTATTTCTTTTAAACATTCTCTCTTCCAGTTTTATAAAATTGAGCTCAAATTTCTACTACTACGATTCTACGTTCACCCAAAATGAGGAATTCTCAGTAAGAAATTAGAATTAATTCTGATTGTCATGCATAAATATGTTTTATATGTAGAATTTGTTTCAAAAAATCACACTAGCTGACCATTAGAGTCATAAAGTCTTTTTTTTTTAAGAAACATTTCCTATTGGAATGTGTAAACCATTACTTTTCTGGTCTTAATAAGCATTGCATATACTTAAGTATAATTTAAAAGATTTTAACACATTGCAACTCATGGTTGTTGTTTTTTTTTTCAATTATAGGAGAATAATTTTATCAGAATGAAAAGTAAGTGATATATTTAGTTTTAATAGAGTGTGTAATCTTAGTTAGGTATGTAAAGAAAGCATGTAAAATTTATCATGTGACTCCTAGAAATCAGAAGGTCACTTGTCCATGGAAGCTTAGCAACATGGATCTGACCTTTCTCATATACACTGCTCTACTTGAGTCTCTAAGCCCCTAGGCCCATTTCTATTTGCAGCTGTGTTCTTAGCTGCAGAGCAACCAGAGGAGGCACCAGCTGTGCTTGCTTTATTATGCTGCTTGTTGGGGAACTGATTTAGTTCTGCCCCAAACATCCTGGGACCTTCTTCTGGATATTTTCCAGTGTTCTGGAAGCCACTTAAAGACCATTACCCCCGAGCAGCATCTACACGAGGTGTTCTTTCAAGAAAGAGAAATTGACACTTAAATGTCACTTGGTACTTTAGGGTGGGTTCACAAGAGGTGCTACCTAAGACAATTGATGCATATTGTAAATTGGACATCAATTTCTATACTCTATCATTATGTCTAAGTATCAGTTAGCTTTTATTATCTAATAATCAACAACTGAGTGGCTACACAATGAGCTCAAACAAAGCAAAGATTTGGGGCTTCAAGTGGCGTGTGTAGTGTCTTTTACAGTTGTGCACAGATTGCTATGAATCAGAACTGATGTGTTCATACTTAAAAATAACAACAAGGACCTGCAGTGGTGCAGTATTGCAAGGTCACCACTTTCTTATTCTGGAGAAAGATGAGACTTTCTGCTCTCATATGGATTAACAGCCTCAGAAATTATACTCAGGCTTGCTATGAGTTGGATTGCAGACTTTAGTAAGTATTTAGTATGGGATGAAACTCAATGTAAAGAAAACCAAAATTCTCACCATTGGACCAATAGACAACATCATGATAAATTGAGAAAAATTTGAAGTTGTCAAAGATCTCCTTGTTGGGTCAACAATCAACCCTCATGGAAAAATGCAGTCAAGAAATCAAAGAATATATTGCATTGGGCAAATCTGCTGCACAAGTCTTCCTTGAAGGACTGGAGAGCAAATTTGCTAGGCTGGGTAGTCTAGAGAAACAAATCCAGTGACATTCGCATATGTGTATGAAAGAGCTTTCTATCAAGAAGTAATTATGTATTCAGGAAACATCCCAACGCAGTCCAACTCAAATCTATAAATCTCAAACTAATCCAGAAAATCCCTCTTCAGACTCTTGCAAACACGTGCATTCATTCAGAAAGGTGAAGGGAGGGAGAGCAGGAGAGAGAGAGTGAGAGAAAGAGCCATATATTTCAGTCAAACTCCCAAGGGAGGTCATCGTCTGAGACCTGATTGACAGGCTGACCTCCACCCCTACAATTTTATATATCTTCAAGTTGACATGAATTTATCAAGCTATCACAGCAAAGTTGTGACTTTGAGGAGTAAAGTGTGCCTGCACATGCCATGCTATTGTCAATCAACTCATGCCCATGTGGAATCAGGAGCATAAATAAGGAAAAATGCAGAATTAAGTGTGTATTTTGGCGACGGTGTTCATGAAGAAAGTACCGTGTGCTGCTAGGAGAACAAAGGGATCTGTGTTGAAGGAAGTCCATCCAGAATATTTCTTAGAAAGGCAGAGAGTAAGACTGTCTCCAAGACTCTGGGCACTTCATCAGAAGAGATGAGTCCCTGGAAAATGAGATCAGACTTGGTAAAGTAGAGGGTTAGTGACAAGAGAGGGACACCAGAAGTGAGATAGTATGACAGCCTGGTTCCAACCACGGACTCAAAAGTAACAAACCACGTGAGGCTAGCCCAATGTCATACGTAGGTCCACTGTGAGTCAAAACTGATTGCTGGGCACAGCAAACATCCATATGGTTTGCTTTAGTTGTTTCAGTATCAGCCGTGGCTCTGACCATTAACTTTTACCTACTTAAATTATGTGGAACAAGCTACATTTCTTCTAGGATCACTTATCAATCTGGAGTTACCTGGTGGTTCAATGAGGGAAGGGTTGATGACGGCCTCATGCACACATCTGGCCCTGTTTGCTGGCTCTCCGCAGGTTAGTTGGAGACTCAGCTGGGTGTCTTGTCTAAGACCAGATCATGCTGTCTGTCACTAGTGGTACCTTTGTAGTTACACTTGCCTCTGCAATTGGAATTTCCCTGTAAAGAGGTAAAACTCATAAGAGATAATACTTGACATGAACAAATATTTCTTTCCATGTTAAATTGGACTCAACACAAATTAAAGCAGCACATCCTGCTTTAAAAATGTGACATCCAAAGAATGACTCTTCATGTAGATATCCCAGTGTGAAAAATTAGGACACATATTTCAGAGAGTTTTGGCAGTTCTAAATGCAGTTTATAAGTGTTAGATGATTTTTTGTTGTTGTTTTAAAGGAGGAAACCTTCATTCCTGATTGACAACCTAATTTTCTGGTATATAATTTGACCTGGGAATTTAACAATCCTCTTGATTCTTTTTCCATACATATGTACTTAAAATGCTTGGTATATGTACTTTGAAAATGTCCTGGGATTATTATTTCACCATTTACTACTGTGAATTATAAATAGCTTTGTATTTTTACTGGTTAGCAAATTCATGAGAAAAATATTTTATATGTTTATCTCTGTGTCACTTGCTCTTAGAATCTGGAACATAAAAGGAAGTTAATAGGAGCATCTTGTTGGGAAAAAAGGCAAACTGCACACACACACACACACACACACATTTTATTGAGACACAGAGCATGTGATCCTTTTCAGTAATTTTGCTGGATGCTTTGTTTTTTTGTATTAAAATTATTTTCATGAACCACAAACATTTACCAGCATTTTGTATAACTACATCTTACAATGACTTTTTTGTGACTGTTATTTTCTGGATTCTTACCTGAGAAAAAGAACAACACTCATAATGCACAGTTGTCATTGCTCAACAATCAAGGATAGTGCACATATTAGTTAAGGCCTGGCATCTATAGTGTAGTAAAATCATACTTAGGTTGAAATTCTTTTAACATTTCATGAAATCCAAATGATGTTAGCATGAAATTGGAAGATCAGCGTATACTCACTTGAAATTTCATTCTAAAAATACACCAGCTAAAAAAGAAGTGAATTCTTACTTTCATTGAACTTGGTTTCTAATTCTGTTTTGATTTCCAGTTCATTTATTAAATGTTTTAGTGACATATCATTCTTATACCATATGGTTCAATGGTTTAAATACATTTTAAAAGAGTTGTGCAAGCATCAGCACAATCAATGTTAACACATTTTCTTCATTCTTGTACCAATTAATGTTCCCAATTACCACCAAAATGCCACGCAGAAACCCTAAGGAACGATAAATGTAGTTATGTCCTCTATAGATTATCTATCCTGAATTGCATATACAGAAAATCATTCAAAAACTGCAACAACAGCAAAATTTTAAAAATGTACAATCCCAGACACCCCAATCCAAGAGAAAACAGAAGATAATAAAAGCTAGAAGAATTAAAAAATGGGTTAAAAGGAAAACAACTCACAATATGTTGTTTCACCTAAATAGATCTGCAGCAATCCACTTTCCAATGCATTCCATCTGAGAGCTCGGCTTTTCATAAAATCACTCATCTGACGGAGTTCAACGGAGGCTTAATTCACTTAATAAATATGGAAATGGATTTTTCCTTTTCACTGTCACAAAGGCCTTGGACAGCAGATGCACCTAATGCAACGTGCCTTTTGATCACTTGACTGCAACATCCATGAGCGTTTATTGTGAACCCAAGCAAGACAAAACATTTGACAACTTCAACCTTTTCTTCTTTGTTCCTGATGTTATCTATTGATCTATTTGTGAGGATTTAGATCTTCTGTACATTGAGTTGTAATCCATACTGAAGGCTTCGATCTTTGATCTTCATTAACAAGTGCTTCAATTCATCCTCACTCTCAACAAGCAAGGTTGTATCATTTGCATATCGCGAGTTATTAATATTCTTTTCTCTAATCCTGATACCACATTAACGTGACATAATCCAGCTTCTCTGGTGATATGTTCAGCAGACAGAATGAATAAGTATGGTGAGAGGATACAACCCTGAAGTACAGTTTCCTGATTTTAAACCATCCAGTAGTCCCCCGTTTTGTTCCCACACTGCTTCTTGATCCATGTACAAGTTCATCAGAACAATGAGTTGCTTTTGAATTCCTATTCGTCTCAAGGTTATACATAGTTTGCTATGTTCCACCCAGTTCAGTAATTTGGCATTGTCAAGAAAACACAAGTAAACATCTTTCTGGTATTCTCTGCTCTCAGCCAAGATCCATCTGACCTCAGCAATGATATCCCTTGTTCCATGTCCTCTTCCGAGTCCAGGCTGAACCTGTGGCAACGACTGCTGAATGGACTGATGCAAACCTTGCTGGATGATAGTTAGCACACCTTGACTTGCATGTGACAACAGTGATATTGTTGTATCGTTTGAGCATCCTGCTGGGTCACCTTTCTGTGGAAGGGGTACATATATGAATTTCTTTAATGAAGTTGGCCCGGTACCTGTCTTCCAAATTCCCTAAATGATTCCATTGCTTCATCACATTGTTGAAACATTTATGTTGGCTTTCAATGAACTCCTGGAGCCTTGTTTTTGGCTACTGTTTTCAAAGTATATTGAACTTCTTCCGATAGCACCATTGGTTCCTGCTCAAATGATACCGACTGAAATACTAGACTGCTGAATAATTATTTTCAGTAGAGTGACTGTGTGTTTTTTCCATCTTCTTTTGATGCTTCCAGCATCAACTCTCTTATGCCCATAGAATACTTCAAGATTGGAATTTAAGATTTGATATTTTTCTTTAGCTCTTTAAAATGAGTATATGCCGAGGGTGTTCTTGGTTTTCTAAATAAAAATCTTTTTTTTGGAAATCATTTTATTGGGTGCTCATACAACTCTTATCACAATCCATACATATATCAATTGTATAAAGCACATTTATACATTCGTTACCCTCATCATTCTCAAAATATTTGCCCTCCACATAAGCCCCTGGCATCAGCTCCTCATTGTTCCCCCTCCCTTCCTGCTACCCCCTCCCTCATGAACCCTTGATAATTTATAATTTATTATTTTGTCATATCTTACACTGTCCAGCATCTCCCTTCACCCACTTTTCTGTCGTCTGTCCCCCAGGGAGAAGGTTATATGTAGATCCCAGCAGTCCCAAATTGAAATCTTTCCACATTTCATTCTACTATTTGACTTTATCTTTTTTAATTGCCTTTGAAATTTCCTATTCAACTCTGACTTCAGCCTTTCTTTCATTTGCTTTAGCTGCTCTACGATTAAGAACAAGTTTTAGAATCCTTATGACATCCACTTTGATCTTTACTTTCTTTCCTGTCTTTTTAATGAACTTTTTCATTTTTTATGAATGATAGTCTGGATTTTCATAACATCAGTTCTTCTGCCAATAGTACTTAATATGTCAAATTTGTTCTTGAGATGTTCTTCAAATTCAGTTGGAATTGATCCAAAATTGTATTTTGACTCTCCTGGACTTGTTTTAATTTTCTTTAACTTTAACCTGAACTTATATATCAACAACTTATGGCCGTGGCACAGTCAGCCCCGGCTGACTGATATTTTTATCTGCTGATTTTGACGTTCTCCATCTTCTCTTTGCACCAGTGTAGTCAATTTTATTTTTGTGTATTCCATCTAGAGGAGTCCATGTGTACAATTGCCTTTTGTGTTGCTGAAAAAATATATATGCTCTGAAAAGATTGTTGGTATCACAACTTCATTTCTATACAATTTTCATATCTTCCAACTAACTGTCTTTCCTCTTTGTTTCCAACTTTTGGATTCCAGGCTCCAATAATTAGCAACACATCTGGATTTCATATTTGATCTATTTCTCATTGAAGTCTTCAGTAGAATTCTATAAATTCTTCATCACTAGCTTTGTGGCTGGTGCATATATCTAAATAATAGTTATATTGATTGGATATTTTTGAATACTGGTAGATATAATCTTATAACAGGCACCATTGTTCTTAGATTATTAGATTGTTCATAGGTTAAGATTCAGTACTAGCTTAAATTCCGTGTATATATATAAACAAATGAGACATTTATTCATTTTAATAATAGTACATATTGAACATGTCAGGAGAGACTAGTCCTCAGAGGACATCATGCTTATTAAAGTAGTGGAGCAGCAAAAATATCTTAGACGAGATGGGCCGACATAGTAATTTTTTTGCTATTTCTCTCACTATTTTTTGTTTTTTCTAGATCTGGGAGCTCAATGTGATGTAGGTTTTCCTTTTGATGGATTCCTACATCATTCATAGACTTTGTTTTGACATGTTTGCTTTTTGTTTAGTGTTTCTGTTGTAAATGATAGTCAAAAGAATTGCCTTCCATCTCACTAATTAGGCTTTCCTTTACTTTGGCTCAAATACACTTTTACCACGATGCCAAATTCTGTTATTTTATGGACTTATAGTTACAGTAGGGTTTGTAGTTTTTCAATTATTTCCCCATCCACTGAGGTTATCTCAGTATCGTTCACATGGAATATTTTTCTGGTACTTCTGGGACCTCCTCTTCAGAGTAATCTTTTAAGCCTTGGTGTCATTTATATTTGTCTGGCTTTTTTTCCTGTTTTTTTGAAATGCTGTGTTTACTGTGAATGACTGTTTTCACTTTGGCATTGTGATGCATCTTTTAGTCTTGGTTAGGGTGCTGGGTCATATGATTCAGTTGACTCTTTCCAGTTTGTTGGGCTGGCTGGTGCCTACCTTCACAGGGATTAGGGATGGCCAAGGCCTTCTTGCAGGATCCCTTGTATGTCTGGGTCCTTCCTTGCTGGGATATGGATATACCTAGAACCTTCCCTGCTGAGTTCCTCTAATGGCTTGATGGAGCAAGGGAAGTCAGGGTCTATGTTCCTGAGTTCCAGGTAAAGCTGGCCTTTTACTTGAAGTAGGACTACTGGGGCCTTCCTTGCTGGGTTTCAGAGACTTGTGCCTTTTTTTTTTTTTTTGCTGGAGAACAGGGATATGTGGGTTGGGGTATATACCACCAGGGTCTTCCTTACTTGGTCCTAAAGATAGCTGTGGTCTTTCATGACAGAGTCAAAGGATGCTCTGGTCCTTCCTTTTCAGGTCCTGGGGATGGCCAGTGCCCTAATCAGTGGAATGTGGGATACTCAGAGACTTCATTTTTAGGATTTGCCTGGAGACTTCCTTGCTAGATGGCTGGGATGGTCAGGGCCTTCCTTGCTGATTCACAGCAGTAGCTGGGGCCTCCCTTCACAGGTCCTGAGAATAGTGAAGGCCTTGCTTTGCAGGGAATGTCTGCAGTCTTCTTTGTCAGAGCGGAGGGATGGCCAGAGCCTATCTTGCTGTATGGCATGGACATCTGGAGCTTACCTTAAAAGGGACAAGAATGTGCAGAACCTTCCTTGGCAGGTTGCTGGGATGGGTGGGATCTTCTTTGTTGGAGAGGCAGAGGCAGCCAAAAAAGTACCTTTCTTGTCAGATTCCAGAGGCAATTGACTGGGATTACCTTGCTGAGTCACAGGGGAGACCAAGACCTACCTTGCTGAGTTCTGTGAGCAGTAGGGCCTCCCTTGATGGGGGACAGTAAGGGCCTTTCTTGCCAGGTCTCAGGGGGTTTCCTGGAGCCTTCTTCTAGTTTCCATGTAGACATCATTCCAAATTCTTCTCCCCTTTTTACAATTGGCTACTATGAACAGATGGGTCAGAGATCAGGTATAAAGAGAATACATGACAGTCAGGTAGAGTGAATTCCATTGGACAAATAGAGAATCGATAATCCAATCAGAGCAAACAATGCCA
>NW_022111373.1:132986966-132990679 GCF_000313985.2 Echinops telfairi
TGCCTCCCCACCTCCTGACCCCTTGATAAATTATAAATTATTATTATTATTTTCATATCTTATACTGACCATTGTCTCCCTTCACCCACATTTCTGTTATTTATCGCCTTTGGTGGCGGGGAGGGGGAGAGCTATATATACAACCTTATGATGGATTCTCCCTTTCTACCCTCATGATATCAGTATTCCCACAACTGCTCCTGAGGGGTTTATCTGTCCTGAATCCCATGTGTTGAGAACTCTTAACTTTACCAATGTGTGTTCTCTGGTCTAGCCAGATTTGTAAGGTAGAACTGGGTCATGGTAGCTGGGGGGTGGGGAGTGGGTGCTATGAGCATTTTGAAACTAGAGGAATGATGTGTGATTTTGCAGTGCTATACTACAACTTGAGTGGGGGAATATTCAATTTTCTACAGATGGGCTTTGGGTTTCCACTCCAATTCCCTACATTCGCATCGATATAGTTGTTTATTCTGGATCTTTTGTTACCTGATATCTGATCCCATCAACATATCATGATCACACAAACTGGTGTGCTTCTTCCATGTGGACTTATTTGCTTCCATGCTCGATGGCTGCTTGTTTAACTGTAAGCCTTTAAAGTTAAACCTATAAAGCCTTTAAACCCCCAGTTGCTATATCTTTCCATAGCCAGGCACCATCTACTCCCTTTACATTTGTGTATGCACCCATTTTGTCTTCAGCAATCATGTTGGGAAGGTGAGTATCAAAAAATGTTCAGTTATCAGAACAAAGTGTTCTTGTCTTAAGGGAGGCCTTGAGTAGAGTCCCCAAATCTGTGTGCTATTTTAATACCAAACATAAATGTATATACATTGGCCTCTATCTCTTTCATTATAAATTAATATTCAGACACCAGTGTTTCTTCCTACAACATTCTACTTCTAAGCTGGGTTCGACAATCAGAATTCACAAATAATAATCAAAATTCTGAGGGTTTATATTTACATAGTTAGCATGGAGCTATCCATAGTATCCTGTTTAAGAAAACGACTGTAGAATGGCTTGTGTAGTGAACACTTAACCACATCCAAATAAATGAGCTTATATAATTTTTAATGAACTTTTAAATAAATTAAATGATATATATATACATATATTGTTGAGAATGTTTTTTCATGGCAAATGGCACTGGTGTTTTATTATTTTCATTACTCAAAATATGTTTAACTTTAATAATTTAAAATTCCCGGAAGAATAAATTCAATTAACAGAGAGTCTGAAGGAGAGTGACTCCTTATTGTCCTTCGGCAGAGAGAGGCAAGAGCATCAGGCACGGTACCACTGCACAACAAAGCAGTGGGAGGGATCGAACTCATAGCAGGGATACCTGTGACAAAGACATGGAGGCACCGTGACACCAGTTATCCTGGAATGGTCACAAACGTATTTCACCCGGCTTTGTTTACAGCCTGTTAAACAAAATATTTAATAACACCATCTGTCTCTTGCCGAGTCACTTTTGACTCATTGCAACCCTGCACACAACAGAGGGAAACACTGTTCAGTTCATCTCCACATCCTTTTTTCCCCAAAATACTTTTATTGGGGGCTCTTACATCTCCTATCACGATCCACACATTCCTCCAATGTGTCGAGCACGTTTGCACATATGCTGCCATCATCATTTTCAAATCATTCTCTTCTCACTTGAACCCCTGATATCAGCTCCCCATATCTTCCTCCTCCTTCCCCAACCTGTCCTCCCACATGAACCCTTGATAAGTTATAGATTACTTTTTCCATATCTTATGTCATCCTCCATCACCCCTCATCCACTTTTCCATTATTTGTCCCCCTGGGAGGGTGCTCTAGGTTGATCCCACAATCTTTTTTATGCTTCATCCCTTAGTTGAAGCCAATCTGTGAGTCTCACCTTCCTTGATTCTAAGGAATATTTCTGGTATCCTTCTTCTAAGACACAATTTTTCATTCTTCTAACAATCCATTATATAAAATGAGCTTATAATTTTCTCTACTGTGCATACTTTCATGTTTCTAATTGAATAGCTTAAAGGTACTCACCTGTATGTACAGAACCAGTGTAATATATACATACACACACACACACACACACACACACACACGCACATATGAAATTGTTTTAAATGATCTTGATCACATTCTTATTTTTAATCTCAGATTAAAATTTGTTTATGTGTTATAAAAAAATAAAATTTATAATGCATATTTGTGGGCCAGAGACAAGTTTTATAAAAATACTGAGGTAGTTAGTTTATTGTGCCAACCTGGCCGATAAACACATGTGGGGTTAATTCAAGAGCATCAGGCGCTCCTGGACATCGGCTTTGGCGAGGATGGGCGCCATGATCTCGGGCGTGAGCACGCTGGCCAAGTCAACTTGCTGGCTACCGCCTGCCCCTGCCGGCACATTCATCGTAGCTAAAATGTTCTGCAGGTCGCTCAGCTGGATGGACTGGGTTGGGCTTGGCGCTGTACTTGTTCCATATCCTGAACTGGGCACGGGGCTTGGGCTGGTCGCAGAGGTGGCCGCCGGCGCGGCAGGGGCTGGGGTGGCATGGCCGAAGAGGTGGTGGAGGAGGGCGTCACTGCAGACGACTGGCTCCGGAGCTAGATGAAGAGCTGCTGGCTGGAGGCCCTCCACTGCCCAGTATGCTGGCCAGACCCGGCCCAGTCCGGGCCCCAAGACCACTCAGTCCTCCAAGGTCAGCTGGTCCAATGAGCTGCATGAGCTGGCTTTGGCTCATGTTCCTCAGCAGGCTCTGCAGGCCACCCTCCCTGCTGAGCACAGCCAACTCATGGCCACCACTGCCACTGGCCCCCATGGCGCCTGGCGAGGGGGGATTGTTGAGGCACTCATTGCCCTTGCGGCAGTGCTCCTCGTCCTGGTCTGTCTTCAGCTCCTGCATCCAGAAGAAGAGGCGCTTGGACCCAGCCTTGAACTTGAGCACATAGACCCTCCCACTGGGGCACTGCGGCACCCGCTTGAATTCACAGTCGTCAGGGAAGATGATCAAGGCGTCCTCCATGCTGCCAGATGTCACGTCCTTCCAGCAGAAGTGAATGAGGGAGTCTTCGGTCTGCTGGATGTACACCGGCCCCTTGAGCTTGTCCGGAGTCACCGCGGTGCCTTTCAGTGACATCTTCCCGGCCCAGAACTCCACCAGGTACTTGGAAGAGCCGCGGAGCCTGGCACCAGGCTCGGAAAGAGGGCGCCTGAGGTCATCATTTCGCGCCACGGCCACAGGATGGACGGCTCATCTGGTTTCTTTTACTGCCTGTGTTGGATTTCGTAATATCCCTAACATCGTCCGTCTGATTTCTCATGCAGTGCAGCCCCTGGAGGAACCCCAGGAAAGCAAACACTGGCCAGGGTCCTCAGGAACAAACAGGCTTGGCCGGCCTCACAACAGCTGAGAACAACCCTGCCACAACAGTGTCGGAATAGCGTCCAATTTGGCTTCAGAGGGAGGAAAGGTAGAACATGCCCTCATCCAAACCCAGGGACACGTGCACAAGGAGCCGCCGTGACAGACCCTCTCACCTCCGGAGAGCTGACTTCTTCATACACACGGGCCCAGCAGTCACTTGCTGTCCCAAGCCAGGCTGAGGCAGAGTGGCAAGGTGGGCCGCCTTGGCCAGCTGAAAGGCCGCAGTCGCTGTCCCTGCTGCTAGCCTGAAAGATAGTGGTGCAGTTCCACCTGTAGACA
>NW_022111373.1:132991936-133002914 GCF_000313985.2 Echinops telfairi
ATATGATTTAACAGTTCATTTCTTGTTATATATCTAATTATCTTTATAAATAAATATATTATATTATCAGCAATTTGGTTTTATCTCTCTAGGGAACCCTGTCTAACACAAATGAGAAACACATTTTGTTCTTTAGGCTTTTGTAATTTGAGAATTGGAGCTAGTGGGTAATGCAAATGGCTTTGTGTTCTTGTGTTGACCAGAAGGCTGGCAGGTCAAGGGCATTCAGGAGCCTCTCCTAGTAATTATCTACTAGGAAAATCCATGATTGAATAACCCCTGGAGCACAGTTTTACTTGGGCACACATTGGGGAATCATAGATTGTAATGAGCTCAGTATCAACTCATTTATTTTTAATTCAGTCCTTGCTTATTTATCATTGGAAAAAATTAGCTAACCTGGTCTTATAAATATTAACTTCCCTTGACATATTAGTGAGGCTGTTTTAAAAAAGAAACCACAAAATCAAGGACAAAATATGTATAGCAGTGCCAGATGAAGCGGATGTTGGGAATTCTTGGAGAATGACAAAAGTAGACATTGGATTATAGGAGGAAAAATGTCAAATGTCAGGTTCCAAATAATAGAGGTAAAATGACTCTAAGAAAGTTCTTATCAGTACACAAGTCTAGAGATGACCTGGGGTAAGTCCCCTAAGTAACTTATTAAATAAAAGTTGTGTGGCAAAGTGAAGCTGACAGGAGGATGGCTTGGAGGAAGACTTATTTGTAATCTTCAACATCAGATAGCACATTCATGCTTGCTGAAAGTGAACAGAAGCTAGAGCACCTGTGGATGCAGATCAAGGACTGCAGCCTTCAGAGTGGATGACAAAAGTATGAAAATGAGTTGCATTAAGTACATCTGCTACACAAGACATCTTAAGAGTATGTAAAAGAAAGGATGTTACTTGAGAAAGGTGACCGTGACTCAAGCCATGGTATGTCGTTCCATTGCCTCATATTCATATAGAAGTTGCCAATTGACTAAAGAACACTGAAAAAGAATCAATGCATCTGAACGATGGTGCTAGTGAACATTACTTTAAGGAGAATGGACTGCTAAAAGGACAAATAAATCTATTGTTTCCAGCTAGTACCTACCCTGTTTACCAAAAAAGAAATTCAAACACTGCATGATCCCTGTCATCCTTACACTTATTGTAACCATTGTGTCAATCCATTTTGTTGAGGGTCTTCATCTTTTACATTTCATATATATATATAGATGTGATTAATGAAAAACTTTAACATGTATATATTTATATGTGTGTGTGTGTTGCGTATGATTGATCATATATGTTGATTTATCCTGTGGTCATAAATGCATATTTCTAATGGGAAGAAATTCACTGTAAAAAGCTTTGACTCTGTGATTATTACTGTTCTCATAAGGCATTCTCAACAAGACAAAACTGTAGGGTTAGTTTTAAAAGATCAGTGATTACCAGTGTTTTAGGGCACAGAGTGGAGGGATAAAACATGAAACACAGAAGGTAAAACAGTTCACAATTTTATATAAAGTTGGACACAACATGATTAATTTCTGCAATGTGCAGATTTGTATAGCACACCTATAAGTCATCCTGTAAGTGCTGGATTTAGTTAATATTAATGTGGTCATACTGCTTCATCACATAGAGCATGTGTACATAGTAATAGTAAGAGGGAAAAGATACAGGGTATATGGAAACTCTACTTTCTGAAATATTTTTCTATAAACCTGTGACTACACCAGAAAGTAATCTATTTTAGAAATTACATGATTAAAAGAAGTACTGAGTGGTGCTTTATTTTTCTTTCATAACCCTATGTCAATATATCTTTTGAAACTTTAATAAGAAGTATCAAAAATGTAACTATGTGGGAATAATGGATTTGACGATAGTGCTAATAAGGACTATTCAATAAGAAAGCTTTTAATTTTAAATCTATATGATATTTTTGTTTTCAAAAACTGTTTTTGTTACTCCAAATTTATGTACATGTAAATAATATGTATGTATATATGCATTTGTATACGTATGCATATAGGCATATGTGTGTGTGTGTATGTACATCACCCTACACATCACTCCCATCAGGTGGACTCTACCTCATAGGGACCTTATCAAGTATTCAAAAGGCTTTGATCTTTCTGGGAGACTTTAGAAGTCTAAAACGTACTTAAGAGCTCTATTGGAGTTCCTTAAAAAAATGTTCAAGAATTGTGAAGAGACCTTTTAGAAATGATTCTAGCTAATTCACTAAAAAAAAATACCTAGAGTTTTCATCTCAGCGATTGAACCCCGTGATTGAATATCCATTGAATGTATCTGTACAGGAATATGTGTATAGAATTTTATATAAAATGCATATATATTTATGTACGTGTGATGTAATACATAATACACAATATCGATGTATTTATGAAAATATATAATAATCTTAATTATAATATTCTGAAATAGCTTTAAAATAATGTTGCTCTTATAATGGAAATAAACAATGGCAAAATTACAATTTTCCATATACTCTTTTCATGTTGCTGTTGTTTATTTATTTTACATCTACTTTTATTTTTATTATTCAATGAAGATCTATCTAAGGCATAATTATTTCCTTTAAATGATGTACTTCCCCTACTTTTAGATAGTTTATTTTAAAGTAAATTCTATTCTGAAACGTGGAAATTTGAAGTTTGTATATGAAGGGCTTCATATGTTTTTAAAAGTAATTACATTATCTTTTAGCTTAATTTTTTCATAAACTTTTTGATGACCTTTTGTACACCAAATGTAATATTTGTTAAAACTCTTCTATAAATCAGCAATAAAGAAAACTACTTAATAAAAAAGTTAAACTACAAATACTTAATGCTGACAGTGCACCTGTACATTAATTAAATGGTAAAAACAATGTATCATTATTTTTATTATTAATTGTAAATTAATACATATATAAGTAATTCCACAGTCAGTCATGTCCAGCCAAATTATACAGTGGCTGCCACAATCAGTCTTCAAACCTTCCTGTTCTACATGAACTATTTATCATTATCTCCCCTTCATCCCACCATCATCATTGTACTCCTCTGCACCAATATTCCTTATTCTACCTGCGATCTCCATAGGTTCATCAACTGGCTTTCATAAATGAAAAAATGAACTAAATATATAACCCAACTACAAGAGGGTGACCCCAATGACTTTACGCTTATGAGATCAACCTTACGAAGTACAAACAAATACAAAACAAAACAGTACAAAACAAAAATACAGAAATTTTGGAAACTAGATCAGGTCCAGCATGTTTCATAGGGGGGATATGCTCACCAAGTTTTAATTGTTCAAGTCAAATGTATGCCTTTGACCTTCTATACTTACTCAACTCTCTAATGCACTGTGTTTAGTAACTACTTTCCTCCTGTCCCTGAATTGTGGGTAGAGGGAGTTCACTGGAAGCTCATTTCCTAGGTAGTTCCACAAATGGGTCTTGGGCTTCCACTGTCATCCATAGCTTTCTGCAAACCAAGTTCTCACACTTGAGGCTCTGATATTAATCCCTCCTTCGACTTTGGATTCTATGCTTCACAATCCTTTGGTGACTGATGATGGTGCTTCTTCCTTGTGTCCTTTAGTTGATAGCTCACTTAGATGGCTGTTCATTTGGAGACAAGCCATTAATACCCCATATACTATTATATCTAGTAACCGGGCACCATCTAATTTCTTAATCACATTTTGCTATATAATCTGTCTCCCCTGTGTTCCCTCCCCAAGCATGAGTGTCAAGCATGGCCATATGTAAAATCTAATTGTTTTAATTTGGAGCTAAGATATAGTGAAAGCCCCAAACGCATCTATGTTTTTGTTGTTGTTGTTCTTTTCATTTATATTACTAGGGTGTTAACACAAGTGTGATATCATTGCATTATTCAATCATGCAAACAGAATTGTACCATACTTTCATAAGCAGTTTCCAAATGTATATTTCTTCCAGGATCCCTAGTGTCATGTCCCTTTACCTGCCCCTCCTGCACCCCTCCCACCCCACTACTTGAAATCTTGTTTTACTTCATCAATCCTGGGTTTCATTTACTGAAGCAAAGAAAATTTATCTTACAACTTCATGAGGGTAACCCCCAATGACATAGGACCTCTAAGATACACCCTAATATAAATAAACTAAAACCGAATAAAACAGAATGACAGTCACAGGTTTGCTAGAATAATACATATCTTAATGAAACATATAGGGCAATGCTATAGCAAGGCCTTATTTGCCCACGTACCCACAGCTCATCAGTCATGGTACAGCTTTCTTCTACTTCCTCAGACACCATGTATTTTTTTACTTAAGTCCTCAAATTCTAGGTAGATCTGAGGTAGAGTGCAATTCACCCAGTGGAGTTCCTGCATGGGATCTCAGTAATGTAGCCTCTGAAGCATGCTGTGTGCCTTGAAGATCCAGGATTCAGTGTTCCAGAACACTTCTGCATTAGGACTGGGTTCCCAGGGTGGATTCAGAAGCCCAGGACAATGTAGTCCATCCAGTGCACATTACCAAAGACACTCCTCCCCTTGTGCTTACTAAAGCATTTTCAGTCATTCTTCCCCAAACCTGGAAGTCAGTCCTCCCTGTTTTCCTTCCATCAGGTATGCCTTTGTGTGTCCCCAGACATGTGGGCAATGCATTATTTTTGATAGGGAGAACATTACTAACTCCACTGATTTTAACTCTCTTGGTAGGATTCTATCAAGAGAGAATTTCTAAAGCATTTAAACTATAAAAACAGAATTCACTAGCAGAACTCTCTGAAAAATGTTTGTGTTACACATACATACACATATACTGCAAAAACTAACTCACTACCATCAAGTTTCTGTGTTATTAAAGTTTCTCTATTTTTAAATGATTAAAATCCACCTTGCTTTCTGAAAGTGAGGAGGCCTCGAAGCACTTCATAATGAACATCAAGGATTGCAGCTGCAGTGTGGATTAGACCCAATGTTAAGAAAACAAAAATATTCACAGCTGGGCCAATTGATTACATCATGATAAATAGCGGGGGAAAAGAGTGCAGTCGACAAGGATTTCTTCTAGTTTGGATCCACAGGCGATGCTCATGCAAGCAGCAGCAAGAAATCAAAGGATGAGAGAGATTGCAAAGATGTAGAATTAGAAAGGCAAAACTGAAGAACACACTCGGTTGAAAGCACTGAAGACAAAAAATTCTTGATTTTCAATATTAAAATATTCTATGGCCAAAATATTAAAGGATGCAGCAGTATCGAAAGAAGGATTGAATACACAGAGTCACTGTACCAAAAAACTACTCAACATTTAACTGTTTCAAGAAGTAGCATAAGATCAAGGACCAATGATGCTAACGCCCAAAGTTCAAGCTGCACTCAAGGCATCAACAACAACAACAAAAAACCCAAACCCCTCACTGCCTGGAGGTGAATCTGACCCACTGTGATCCTATAGGACAGAATCAGCCCTTGGGGATTTTTGAGACTGTAACTTTTAATGGGAGTACAAAACCTCATCTTATTTTTTTTACAGAACAGCTGGTGGTTTCAAACTATTGACCTTGTGCTTAGCCACCCAGCATGTACCCCACTGTGCCATCATAGTTTACAAAGAAAAACAAACAAACAACAAAACAGTCTCCAGGAATGAAGAGATTACCAAATGAAATGTTTCAACCAGCTGATGACGCACCGGGAGCTCTCTGAGTCAAAATGTGAATCAGAGCAACCTGGCCAGCTGGGTAGGAGGAGCCCACATTTGTACCCATTCAAAGAAAGGGGGCCCAGCAGAATGCCCAAATTATCAACTAATATCATTCGCCTTACAAGCAAGACAAAACCTACTGAAGATCACTCAATGATGATTGCCGCAGCCAATCAATGAGGAGCAGCGAGAAATGTAGTTTGGAGTCAGAACAGGACATAAGGATTTTATTGCTGATGTCAGACAGATCTTAGATGAAAGTAGAGAACACCAGAAACATGTTTACTTGTGTTTTATCGATGATCCACCTGTGTAGATCATAACCAACGATGGATAGCACTGAGGAGAACGGGGATTTCAAAACAGTTATTTGTGCTCATGGAGAACCTCTACAGGGACCAAGTGGCAAGAGTTAGCACAGAACAGGGAATCATGCATAGTTTAAAATCAGAAATGTGTGCATCAGGGTTGTATCTTCTTACCATATTAATTCAGTCTATATGCTGAGAAAATAATCCAAGAATCTTTACCGTATGAGGAAAAATATGTCATCAGGATGTGAGGAAAACTGATGAACAACTGTAAGAATCAGATGATTAACTTTGTATCCTGAAAGTAAAAAGAACTTGAAGCACTTGCTGATCAAGTTCAAAGCTTGTAGCTTTCAATATGGAGTACAACTCAATGTCAAGAAAACTGAAATCCTCAAAAATAGACCACTGCATAACATCATGAGAAAAGGAGTCATATTGAATTGTTCGAGGATTTCAGTTTGTTTGGATCCACAATCAATGCTCCTGAGAGCTCAACTCACTGCTGTGAGTCAATGCTATCTCCAGGCGGCCTGCTTTGTCTTTCCTATAGTGTAATTTTTATTGTGAAAGGAGTAGATATCCTAGTCTTTCTCCCATGGAGCTGCTGGTGAATTCGAAATGCTTACCATGCGGATCACAGCCCAGTGCATAACAAGTTCACGACCAGCACTCCAGGCTCAGGAGAACAAAATATGAGAATCAAAGTATGTGTTGCACTGGGCAAATTTGTTGTATGAGCACTCTCTGAAGAGTCAGAGCCAGGATATCATTTTGAGGAGTACGTTTTGACTGATACAAACCATTGTGTTTCCAATAGCTGCATGTGCATGTGGACGTAGAACAATGAATAGGGAGAACTAAGAAGAGTAAATGCGTGTCAATTACTGTGTTGGGAAAGAATATGGAAAGAACCACAGACTGCCAGAGAACAATACAATCTATTGTGAAAAAAGTGCAGCCAGAATTATTTCTAGAAGCAAAATTGGATAGTTTGTCTCACATACAGTCAATATATTATCAGGAGAGATCAATTCCTAGAAAATGACATATGACTGCTAAAATAGAAGTTCTGTGGAAAAGAAGACCCTCAACAAGATGGATTGACACCTCGGCTAGAGCAATGAGTCTGGGTGTACCAATAATTGCGGTGATGATATAGTAATGAGTAACATTTTATTCTGTTTTACATAGGACTGCTATGAGTCAGAACCAGTTCTGGATCACCTACCAGTTTGCATTCTACTACATACTCTCTTTTGATGAAATATATCTGTCTTGGTGTTGGGTTATAATGACCCTTCTACATATGTAGCTGTACCTTTGCTGACAGGACATGCATATCATCCAGAAAACACAGGGAAAATATACAAAGTACATCTTGACTATTAAATCTGATTCAACCCATAATGGCTTAGAGTAGCGAAAGAATATAGTGTATAGAAGTCAGATATCAAAATACGTAGCACTTGATTTGAATTCTACTTTCTCCACCTACCTTTTTGAACTTCTATTCTGCAAAATGACATTAATGAAATCTTGTATTCTCAATAAATTGAGTTCATTATTTCATTTAGTGACATATATCCCAGTATTTCCCACAGCACTCAACAACTATGTTCTCCAAATTATTATAACTTATTTTCACATAAGGAACGTTTCATTTACAAATGAAAATTTGGAAAAGAAGGCTGAAATTTACTTTATGAAGTACTGTTAATAGAGCTAATTGAAAGTACATGGAAATTAACAGTAGCCATAGCTTGTTTTTTTTTTAAAGAGAGAAAGAATAGTGCTTTCCCCCACCCCTTCTGTTTTGATACTCAGCTGTTTTTCAGCGTCCTTGCAGAATTGTTTTTGGAAAAATTCCAAAGACAGTTGAATGAAGACCCACAATGAAATGACCTGACAAGGAGAAAGCATGTCAAATGCCAGCGCGGGAGACTCCAGCATTCCTGCTTGGTTGGTGAAAGCGCTGTCCTCGTGTGTCGAGTACCGTTTAAGTTGTATCCTGATGACAATTGCTTTTTCAGCATCCCTGGGAGCATCTTTTGAGAATTGAGCCCGCTGAGATTCCTTCAGAGAGGTGCTCTCATCCTTAATAAATCTTCAGCTTATTTGTACTCCAAAATTCGTGTTCAACGTTGATTCACTTGAGACTTTAACAGTCATGAACCCAGAGAAGTAAAGCATAGTGATTTGCCACCTCAGAAGGTATTGCTTGTATTAAAATGCCTTATTAAATAGTTCAAATTGGTCTGCAGAGATTTCGAAGAGAGTCCACTCTTTGAACTTCTCATTGATATGTAGCTTTACAAAATGTGTGTTCCTTTTATAGCAGTAGTATAAAAGGAAACTAAATGGAAAGGCTGACACAAGGTAATTCTCAAAGGAAGCAAGTCTTAAGTTTTACTGGAGAAAAGCTATCTTGAAAACTCTTTTTCTGTACCTAAATCTTTTTCCAGATTTGTATAAAACATCAGCTGAGAAGCAGTAATTCCTATGATACAAGAGCAAAGTGTCTGTCATAGGAAATATTTGAAATGGAAATATCATTTACCAAATTGCTTATTCAGCTAGAAAATCCAATATATATTTTCTTAGTGTTTAGTGTAAAGATTAAGAATGCTTCTATAGAATTGTTTAAATACATCTTTGGTGAAAAACAGCTTTGTACAGAAGTGGGTTATAGTTAAATATTAATCTCCATTGATCATATCCACGTCATAATCCACAGAAATAAATAAATTCCCATATGATTATTCTAAGATCCCTGATGGCATTGTGTTCTGAAAGGCCAGCATTCAAAACCACTAGCAGTAACCATGGAGAAAGATGAGGCTTTATAGTAAGAGTTACAGTCTCAGAAATTCCAAGAGGCAGTTCTACCCTGTCTTACAGGCTTGCTATGACTCCAAATTGACTCAATGGTAGTGAGAAGAAGAAAGTAGACAGTTATATGCTATGTATGGACCTATATTAGACCTCTAGTATGCAGAGGAAAATACCTTCTCTTTCTACTTGTGTAGGTGACTTGAGCACACATATATGAGTGAATTAATTAAATGTGCATAACGTGACTTTTCTTATACATGCATATGTGAAGAATTATATCTTTCAAAGACTTTATTATTTTTTTAGATGTCCTTGAGTCGGTCTTGACAAATAGTGACACAAGGTACAGCAAAAGGAGCCATCACCTGGTTCTGTGTATCCTCACAGCATTGGCTATGTCGGAGCTGCGGGACCAATCCATCCTGTCTTCCTCGTTCCATTGCCCTCTAGTAAGAATGAAGCCCTTTCCAGGAACCAGGCTTTACTGAGCACACGTCCAAGTACTTGAGATGAAGCATCCTCATCCTGCTATACTTCTCTGGACATTTGACTTTCAGACAGATCTGTTTGTTCTTTTGGCAGTTCCTGTTACCTCCATTATTCTGCACCAACAACACAATACAAATGCATCCATTCTTCTTCGGTCTTCCTTATTCAGTGTCCACTTCTCACGTGCATATGAAGCAATTGAAAATACCGTGGATTGGGTAGGAGCACCTTAGTTTTCAAGATAACATCCTTGCTTTGTAATGCTCTAAAGTGACCTTTTGCAGCATATTTACCCAAACAATGCATTGTTTGATCTCTTGACCGATGCTTCCATGAACATTGCTTGTGGATCCAAACAAATGAAAATCCTCGAAAACTTCAATCTGTTCTCCATGTATCAAAATGTTTCCTATTGGTCCCATTGTGAGGATTTGGGTCTTCTTTTCTTTGAATTTTAATCCATACTGAAGACAGAAATCCCTGATCTTCATCAGCAAGGGCTTCAAGTCTTCCTCAGTGTTGTCATCTGCGTCTTGAAGGTTGTTAATGATTCTTCCTCCAATGCTGGTGTCATGTTCTTCCTCATATAATCCACCTTCTCTGATGCAGCTGTGTTTTCTTCCATTGCACTTAGTTTTGCTATGAATCAGAACTGACATTAGGGTCCTTACAATAGCACAATATAAGGCATACCCAATCCCTATGATAACTGTCATACTCATTAATGACCACGAGGAATCATTCATACCTACCTAACCTAATTTAATTGATTTGTGAGTATAAGTTTTTATTTTATTTCGTTTTTGATGCATGTTGTATCAAGTAAATAGCATAGTGCATTATGGACCATTTTGGTGACATAACTTTAGTCTCTTGTTTCAAATTCTGGTACAGAGTATCTACAAATGTAGAAAACAAATATATGATCCACCCACTAAAACGATCCTATGGCTTGAAGAGTTTGGTTTATTCTTATGGTTATCTTGCAGTCATTTAGAAACTTTTTGAGGGAGGAAAGTATTCCTACAGAATGCAGAATAAACTCTGAAGCATGTATGAGTTTTATAAGGATCCCATTAGATTTCCATAGACATATATGTGGAATCAGAATGTACTTTCTTTAGATTGAAGACCCCTAGTCCTCTAGCCATCTTAAAAAAAAAACAACAAAAACGTCTTGAACAGTTGCAGAATATTTTTCTTTCCCATTTGCCATTTCATTCTATTCTATTAAAAGCCCTCTTGGGACAATGGTTAAGTGATCAACTGCTATGTAAACATTCAGCAGTTCAAACCCACCTACCACTTCCTTGAGATAAAGACCTGTAGATGTGCTCGGAGAAGCCTCAAAACCCCTACAGGGCTGTAATACTCTATCACATGGCATCTCTACATTCAAAATAACTCTTCACCCCAAGCAACAAGATCCTATCATAGCCTGTGGCAGTTTGGCGTGTTGTTGAGCTGTGCTATGCAAACCCTTGAAATCCCTTTAAGCAACAGTTTCTTTTTTTTTTAAGTCATTTTATTTGGGGCTCATACAACTCATCACAATCCATACATACATCAATTGTATAAAGCACATTTGTACATTTGTTACCCTCATTACTCTTTTTATTTAT
>NW_022111373.1:133004231-133005686 GCF_000313985.2 Echinops telfairi
TGAGATGTGGCAAAACAATACAAATTAAATGAAGGTACCCTGGTGAGCACACTCGGGGAGGAGGGAAAATTAAGGGGGGGGGGGCGATATCCAGTCGTTCAAGAAGAAAGAAAATGTGTGAAACCGACTGTGGTAGCAATTGTACAACACCGCTTGATGTACTTGAACAATGCAATGCTATGATCTCTGTAAAAGCTCCCAATAAAAGGATAAAAATTTTAAAAATTAAGAAAAACAGACATGTACACTTTAGATACTGAGGAAAGCGATATTGTCAGAATAGAGAAGTAGAAGTTGTTCTAAGAGAAAAAAAAAATGTTTTAAAAGCAAATCAATTTTATAGAGATCCCCTAATCAAGTCACAAGTCTGACACATGCAGGGCAAAAGCAACTCAACCAGATAGGGAAATATCCGCATGAAGCTGTAACAGTCTCTCTCTTACTTATGATGATCAGCCTCTGACCCTAAAGCCAGAGGACAATAGGAGGATTAACTTGCCTCTCCTTTCTTCCCACATGAGGTGTAACAAAAGGGGTAAGGTTGTGTGAATAATGTGTATGAACATTAATACACATCAATGCTCATAAGTTTTGTCTCATGTACAGTGAAAGTATATGTCCGTCCTTCCTTCCATCATACTTTCTTCTTTGCTCGCTGCCCTCCATGGCTTTATGCCATCCCTGTCATAGGCACTGCAGTTAATATTCACACAGTGCTCCCTCTCCTTTTTTCATCCTTGACTTCCGCAGTATTTGACATGTCAGGCCTTTCATGCATCTCAGTTTTCACTTAACAAGGCTGGACTTTTATAGACATCTCAAGCCAAGCAGAACCCTTTTTCTTTCTTGGGTGATTCAGCCTATCACTGCAAATGAGGGGTGATCTTGCACTCAGTCTTGCTCAGGGGCTGGTGGCTCAAGGACTATTTTTCAAGCTTTAAAAGTGATTTAGAATGAAATCATGATTGCAGAGCCAGAGCTAGTTTCAAAACCTGAGGATTTGATAAGCCGAAGTTCACGTTGGCTAGAATTCTAATGTTTGCTATGAAGCTCTCCTCCTGAATTCCAGTGATTGCTGCATGCCCAATATTACCACGCTTTCTCTTCTATCAATAGATCAAGTAATATACTGATATCACATTTTAGTCCCATTCCAGGCAGCTCGACAACACAAAATAAATCATTATAATGAAATGTGCAAAGACATAGAGTTAGAGAACCAAAAATGAAGAATATGCTCAGCATATATATATTTTTAATCATTTTATTGGGTTCACACAGCTTTTATCGCAATACATACATGCATCCATTATGTCAAGCACATGTGTTCATTTGTTGCCATCATCATTTTCAAAACATTTTCTTTCTTCTTGTGCCCTTGGTATCAGGAAGGTGAATGTTCAGCATATTTTAACCTGGATGTAGTAAAAAAAAATTCAATCTTGGCTGTAATAT
>NW_022111373.1:133006701-133008736 GCF_000313985.2 Echinops telfairi
AGGATTTCACCATGCTTAGTTCCACAACCAAGGTTCATGGAAGCAGCAATCAGGAGACTAAAGAACATTGTTTCATTAGATCAATTAGCTGCTCAAGACCTCTTTAAGGTGTTGAAAAGCAAAAATATTACTTTGAGGGTAAATGTGCACCTGACCCAACCAATGGTATTTTCAATCACCTCATACACATGAGAAAGCTGGATATTGAATAACGAAGACAGCTGCTCTCCATCCATGTTCAAGTTCCCCATGAGAACTATGAAATGTCCTGGGACTCCTATCCTTCTCAAGGCTATCCACAGTTTATTGTGAGTCATACAGTCAAATGCCACTTTGCATAGTCAAGACGACACAAGTAAACATCTCTATGGTATCCTCTGCTTTCAGTCAAGGTTCATCTGAAATCAGCAATAATATTCTTTATTCCAAGTCCTCTTCTGAATTCTGCTTAAATCTCTGGCAGTTCCCTGTCAATAGACCCTTGCAACCTTTGTTGGATGATCTTCAGCAAAATGTTACTGGCATATGAGATTCATGCAATTGTTGTATAATTAGAGTATTCTGTTCGGTGACCTTTCTCTGGAACAGGTCTCTTCCAGGCCCTTTGCCAAGTATCTTTTCCAAATTTCTTGGCATAGGTGAGAGAGGGCTTCCTGGGCTTCAACCTCCTGTTGAAACATTTCTTTTGGTATTCTATTACTTTGAGTACCCATGTTTTGGCTAATGCTTTCAGTGCAACTTGTATGACTGCTTTCAGTACCATTGGTTCTTGCTTATATGCTACTTCTAGACATGGTTGAATGTCCACTTGTTATTTTGGGTTCAGGGACTATGTGTATTCTTCCTATCTTCTTTTGATGCTTCTTGTACCATTTGTTATTTCACCCGGGGTGTTTTTCATTATTTAAACTCAAGGCTTGATTTCTTTCAGTTTTTTTTTTTAGTTCAAAATATACTGGCTGTGTTCTTCATATTTGATCTTCTAACGCTAACTTAAAAACCATTTTTGAATAACCATATCAAAATGTGAAGATTTTGTTACTTAGTATGTTCTAGATATATGCAAGTCTAAATGCAGTGCTTCCAATTCTTTAAACGTTACTCAAAAAACCCTAAACTCTTTCATTCATATCACCTAAACATAACAAATCTCATATCCTATACCCCCAATTGCATCTAACAATGTTCCCTTTTGATAGTCTTTTAGTTTAAGGAGCAACAGAAGTCTGAAATGGCTAGCTCTGGGTTGTGTGGTGAAGGAGGTGTGGTATTCCAGTGAAATTCATAAGCTAGTCCTCGCAGCCCTCAAAGAATGAGCAAATGGATGGTCATGATTAAAAGCTGTTCTTTGGTGCAACTTCCGGGGCCATTCCCCCACCAATGTAGTTTTCAACCTTCTTAAATCTTCTTCATAATAAACCTCCATGATCATCCTTTGACCTTTAAGAATATGTATCAAGATTACCACTTAGGAGTTCCTCACCCCTCTCCCCACCCAAAATACAACAAGCCAGTTGCCATGTTGTTCTGAACTTCAAACTCTTTGCCTTAAATTTAACTGAATCAGGAGATGCCCTCAGAAGGAACAGTTTTGATTACATATATATTTGAAAGGCACCCTCATGAGACTAAGATACATGTGTTACTTTGAGAACATGTCTGTAGGCATATGTTGACTATATAGACATTTTTAACATATTTTCTTTGGAATAATTATGTACAAGTATAAACAGAAACCTTCATAATAATACTTTTTGACTTATGCAGGTGTGACGGTGATGGTGGTCATGGGGTGTTCGTGTATGTGTTCATAAAACATTTTACTGTTGACATTTTTCATTTAGCATACTTCACTGCAGGTTCCTCCAAGTTGTTGAGTATATCAGTAGTTTGTTTATTTTTATGTATTTACATTGTATTTATATCCAGTAGATTTTTGTTGTTGTTTCTTTGTTTGTGTTTTAATCATACTCCCATTGGTGGACATTTCTGTTGGAGCTATTAAAAATATACCTGCTGTGAATATCCACCTAGA
>NW_022111373.1:133009695-133010586 GCF_000313985.2 Echinops telfairi
GAGTTGTATGAGCCCCTAATAAAATGATTAAAAATAAGATAAAATAAAATTTGGGATTACAAAAAAAAGCAAATGAGAAAAAAAAAAGAAAAAGAATTACAGTCTCCGAAATCCACAGGGGCAGTTTGACCCTGTCCCATAAGGGTTGCCATGAGTCAGAATTGACTAGATGGCAGTGAGGGTGAGGAGATTAAGAATTTAAATAGAGATCAAGTACGATATCTTAAAATGTATTTGGCTTTTAAGATGCAATTAATAAACATTCAGTAAATAAAGGATTGATTTAAAATTAAAAAAATAAGAAATGCTCCTTTGGGTTTTCATAGATGCTAAGTCATTACAGGAACAGACAGCCTCATGTTTCCCCTGCAGAGCAACTAGTGTATTCAAACGGCTGATCTTACAGTTGGTATCTAGCATTATACATTTTGACATATAGATATATACACACAACTGGATTAATGAAAGCACTATGATCAAAAGAGGAAAGTTGAATTTATTGAACACTTAATTTTGCTTGTATCCCCAATCTATGAGTATTCAAACTAGCAGTCAATAAATCAAACATCATCTTGCATTGGTAAATCTGATGCAAAAGTCCAATTCAGAGTGTTGAAGGGAAAGGATATTACTTTGAGGGCTAAAGTGAGCCATAGTCCCATGCTATACTATGTTTCAATTGCTTCATAAATGCCCGTGGATGCTGGACAACGAATGAGGATGATTACTGTTGGTTTTGAAATGCAGATCGAAGTCCACCTCTTAACAACTATGCCACCTGGGCCACTTGAGTACAAAAGTGGACATTTATTTGTTTGATGCATAACCCTAAATGGCAGGTAGAATTTTTTTTCTAATAAAGGATCTATATGTGACCTCTTCCCTGGGGGA